>NC_069500.1:540558399-540635899 GCF_027579735.1 Bombina bombina
AATATTTATGACATCATGTTTATGAGTACAGGTATACCTGATTATTTACGTTGTCTTTTTTTTTTATTTGTATTTTGTTTTTTTTAATCCTCAAACTCCTTGTTTATTGTTTTAAATCCTATACACACCAAGGCAATGTGTTTCTGTTTTTTTTTTAATCCTATAACTCCACACGCAATCTTAAAACATTCATTTTTTCATGCAGACAATATTTTGTATGTTAAAGATGTTTGTGTTTTGGTTTTGAAGCTAACAGTGTGTGTTAAACTGACTGCCATTTGAACCGTTCAGTGCCATATGGCCAGCAGTTATTGGAGAAGAGGTGTAAATGTCACCTTGTGAAAAAATTTAGCTTTGCAGAGGGCAGTCTGATGGGGTTAAGATAGTAAAAAGACATAAAATAAAGGTACGTTTCTCTTGTAAGGTGTATCCAGTCCACGGATCATCCATTACTTGTGGGATATTCTCCTTTCCAACAGGAAGCTGCAAGATGATCACCCACAGCAGAGCTGTCTATATAGCTCCTCCCCTAACTGCCACTACCAGTCATTCTCTTGCAGCTCTCGACAAGATAAGAAGTAGCTATAGAGATGTGGTAAATTTATGTAGTTTATCTTCAATCAAAAGTTTATTATTTTCAAATGGTACCGGAGTTGTACTGTTTTAGCCTCAGGCAGAAAGTTGAAGAGTCTGCCTGTGGTTTTTGATGATCTTAGCAGGTTGTAACTAAGATCCATTGCTGTTCTCACACATAACTGAAGAGAGAGGTAACTTCAGCTGGGGGAATGGCGTGCAGGGTCTCCTGCTATGAGGTATGTGCAGTTTAAATTTTTCTAGAGAAATGAATATGCTAGAAAATGCTGTTAATACCGGATTTATTTAAGGTAAGCCTGATTACAGTGATTTAATAACGACTAGTATCATGCTTGCTGTAAAAAGGTAATATTCTTATTACTTTCTCACATTACTGAAAATAAGATAACGTTTGCTGGAAGTGTTTAAACTTTTTTTTCTACATATTGGTGATAAAACTTTATTGGGGCCCAGTTTTTCCACATGGCTGTCTAGATTTTGCCTAGGGATAGTTTTTTATGGCCCTCTCACTGTGAGTACAGGTTGGGAGGGACCTAATTTCAGGCCTAAATCGTGCAGTAGTTTTTGCAGCTTGAGACTTCCAGCTTCCCTGAACACTTAGGACCTCTACAAAGGGTTTTTGTGCCTTCAAAAGTCATTGTATGAGCAGGTAGGGCCACAGCAGAGCTGTGGCAGTTTGTTGTGACTGTTAAAAAACGTTTATCGTTTTTTTTTATCCGGTTTTGAAACTAAGGGGTTAATCATCCATTTGCAAGTGGGTGCAATGCTCTGTTAGTCTATTATACACACTGTAAAAATTTCGTAAGATTTACTGCTTTTTATCACTGTTTTTCAATCTCTAACAAAATTTGTTTCTCTTAAAGGCACAGTACCGTTTTTATTTTTTGCTTGTTTACATTTATCAAAGTGTTTTCCAAGCTTGCTGGTCTCATTGCTAGTCTGTTTAAACGTGTCTGACATAGAGGAAACTCCTTGTTCATTATGTTTAGAAGCCATTGTGGAACCCCCTCTTAGAATGTGTACCAAATGCACTGATTTTACTTTAAGTTATAAAAATCATATTCTGTCTTTAAAAGATTTATCACCAGAGGAAATTGACAAGGGGGAAGTTATGCTGATTAACTCGCCCCATGTGTCAGAACCTTTGACTCCCGCTTAAGGGACTCCCGCTCAAGTGGCGCCAAATACATCTAGCGCGCCCATGGCGTTTACTTTACAAGACATGGCGGCAGTTATGGATCATACCCTTACAGCGGTATTGTCCAAACTACCAGGGTTACAAGGAAAGCGAGACACCTCTGGGACTAGAAAAAATACAGAGCTCTCTGACGCTTTAGTAGCTATGTCTGATATCCCCTCACAATATGCAGAAGCTGAGGCAGGAGAGCTTCTTTCTGTGGGTGATTTTTCTGACTCAGGGAAGATGCTTCAACCTGATTCTGATATGTCTACATTTAAATTTAAGCTTGAACACCTCCGCGTGTTGCTCAGGGAGGTTTTAGCTACTCTGGATGACTGTGACACCATTATAGTGCCAGAGAAATTGTGTAGATTGGATAAATACTATGCAGTGCCTGTTTACACTGATGTTTTTCCAATACCTAAAAGGTTTTCCGAAATTATTACTAAGGAATGGGATAGACCAGGCGTACCGTTCTCTCCCCCTCCTATTTTTAAGAAAATGTTTCCAATAGATGCCGCTACACGGGACTTATGGCAAATGGTCCCTAAGGTGGAGGGAGCAGTTTCTACCTTAGCTAAGCGTACAACTATTCCCGTTGAGGACAGTTGTGCTTTCCTAGATCCAATGGATAAAAAGTTAGAGGGTTACCTTAAGAAAATGTTTATTCAACAAGGTTTTATTCTCCAGCCTCTTGCATGCATTGCCCCGGTCACTGCTGCTGCGGCCTTCTGGTTTGAGTCTCTGGAAGAGGCCTTACAGGTAGAAACTCCATTGGATGATATACTTGACAAGCTTAAAGTGCTTAAGCTAGCTAATTCATTTGTTTCTGACGCCGTTGTTCATTTAACCAAACTAACGGCTAAGAACTCAGGTTTTGCTATACAGGCGCGTAGGGTGCTATGGCTTAAATACTGGTCAGCTGACATTACTTCAAAGTCTAAGCTTCTCAACATTCCCTTCAAGGGGCAGACCCTATTCGGGCCTGGACTGAAGGAGATCATTTCTGATATTACTGGAGGAAAAGGTCACGCCCTTCCTCAGAATAGGTCTAATAAATTAAGGACCAAACAAACTAATTTTCGTGCCTTTCGAAACTTTAAGACGAGCGCGGCATCAACTCCCTCTAATGCAAAACAAGAGGGAAATTTTACCCAGTCCGAGCCGGTCTGGAGACCTAACCAGGCCTGGAACAAAGGTAAGCAGGCCAAGAAGCCTGCTGCTGCCTCTAAGACAGCATGAAAGATCAGCCCCCGTAACGGATCTAGTAGGGGGCAGACTTTCTCTCTTCGCCCAGGCTTGAGCAAGAGATGTCCAGGATCCCTGGGCGTTGGAAATTGTGTCCCAGGGATATCTTCTGGACTTCAAAGTTTCTTCCCCAAAAGGAAGATTTCATCTTTCACAATTATCTGCAGACCAGATAAAGAGAGAGGCATTCTTACATTGTGTTCAAGACCTCCTAGTTATGGGAGTGATCCACCCAGTTCCAAAGGAGGAACAGGGGCAAGGCTTCTATTCAAATCTCTTTGTGGTTCCCAAGAAAGAGGGAACCTTCAGACCAATCTTAGATCTCAAGATCCTAAACAAATTTCTCAGGGTCCCATCTTTCAAGATGGAGACTATTCGAACCATCCTACTTATGATCAAGGAGGGTCAATACATGACTACCGTGGACTTAAAGGATGCTTATTTTCACATTCCGATACACAAAGATCATAATCGGTTTCTAAGGTTCGCCTTCCTAGACAGGCATTACCAGTTTGTGGCTCTTCCCTTTGGGTTAGCTACGGCACCAAGAATCTTTACGAAGGTTCTGGGGTCACTTCTGGTGGTCCTAAGGCCGCGGGGCATAGCAGTAGCCCCTTACTTAGACGACATTCTGATACAGGCGTCGAATTTCCAAATTGCCAAGTCCCATATGGACATTGTTCTGGCATTCCTGAGGTCTCATGGGTGGAAAGTGAACGAAAAGAAGAGTTCTCTATCCCCTCTCACAAGAGTTTCCTTCCTGGGAACTCTGATAGATTCTGTAGAAATGAGGATTTACCTGACAGAGGCCAGGTTGTCGAAACTTCTAAATTCCTGCCGTGTTCTTTATTCTACTTCTCGCCCTTCGGTGGCTCAGTGTATGGAAGTAATCGGCTTAATGGTAGCGGCAATGGACATAGTTCAGTTTGCCCGCCTACATCTCAGACCGCTGCAACTCTGCATGCTCAGTCAGTGGAATGGGGATTACACAGATTTGTCCCCTCTACTAAATCTGGATCAAGAGACCAGGGATTCTCTTCTCTGATGGCTATCTCGGGTCCATCTGTCCAAAGGTATGACCTTCCGCAGGCCAGATTGGACAATAGTAACAACAGATGCCAGCCTTCTGGGCTGGGGTGCAGTCTGGAACTCTCTGAAGTCTCAGGGGTCGTGGACTCAGGAGGAGGCACTCCTTCCAATAAACATTCTGGAACTAAGAGCGATATTCAATGCTCTTCAGGCTTGGCCTCAGCTAGCGGCAGTGAGGTTCATCAGATTTCAGTCGGACAACATCACGACTGTAGCTTACATCAACCATCAAGGGGGAACAAGGAGTTCCCTAGCGATGTTGGAGGTTTCAAAGATAATTCAATGGGCAGAGATTCACTCTTGCCATCTATCAGCTATCCATATCCCAGGAGTAGAGAACTGGGAGGCAGATTTTCTAAGTCGTCAGACTTTTCATCCGGGGGAGTGGGAGCTCCATCCGGAGGTGTTTGCACAGTTGATTCAACGTTGGGGCAAACCAGAACTGGATCTCATGGCCTCTCGCCAGAACGCCAAGCTTCCTTGTTTCGGATCCAGGTCCAGGGATCCCAAGGCAGCGCTGATAGATGCTCTAGCAGCGCCTTGGTCCTTCAACCTGGCTTATGTGTTTCCACCGTTTCCTCTGCTCCCTCGTCTGATTGCCAAGATCAAACAGGAGAGAGCATCTGTAATTTTGATAGCACCTGCGTGGCCACGCAGGACTTGGTATGCAGATCTGGTGGACATGTCATCTTTTCCACCATGGACTCTGCCTCCGAGGCAGGACCTTCTACTTCAGGGTCCTTTCAACCATCCAAATCTAATTTCTCTGCGGCTGACTGCTTGGAGATTGAACGCTTGATTTTATCAAATCGTGGTTTCTCCGAGTCGGTCATTGATACCTTAATACAGGCGCGAAAGCCTGTCACCAGGAAAATCTATCATAAGATATGGTGTAAATATCTTTATTGGTGTGAATCCAAGGGTTACTCATGGAGTAAGGTCAGGATTCCTAGGATATTATCTTTTTCTCCAAGAAGGATTGGAGAAGGGTTTGTCAGCTAGTTGCTTAAAAGGACAGATTTCTGCTCTGTCTATTCTTTTGCACAAACGTCTGGCTGAGGTTCCAGACGTGCAGGCGTTTTGTCAGGCTTTAGTCAAAATCAAGCCTTTGTTTAAACCTGTTGCTCCGCCATGGAGTTTAAATTTAGTTCTTAAGGTTCTTCAAGGGTACCAAACCTGGTTTTTTACCAAAGGTGGTATCTAATAAAAATATCAATCAGGAGATTGTTGTACCGTCACTGTGTCCTAATCCTTCTTCAAAGAAGGAACGTCTTTTACACAATCTTGACGTGGTTTGTGCTTTAAAGTTTTATTTACAAGCTACTAAAGATTTTCGTCAAACATCTGCATTGTTTGTTGTCTACTCTGGACAGAGGAGAGGCCAAAAGGCTTCGGCAACCTCTTTCTTTTTGGCTAAGGAGTATAATACGCTTAGCTTATGAGACTGCTGGCCAGCAGCCTCCTGAAAGGATTACAGCTCATTCTACTAGAGCGGTAGCTTCCACATGGGCTTTTAAAAATGAGATTAAAAAACAGATTTGTAAGGCGGCGACTTGGTCTTCGCTTCATACTTTTTCAAAGTTCTATAAATTTTATACTTTTGCTTCTTCGGAGGCTATTTTTGGGAGAAAGGTCTTGCAGGCAGTGGTGCCTTCCGTTTAAGCGCCTGCCTTGTCCCTCCCTTCATCCGTGTCCTATAGCTTTGGTATTGGTATCCCACAAGTAATGGATGATCCGTGGACTGGATACACCTTACAAGAGAAAACATAATTTATGCTTACCTGATAAATTTATTTCTCTTGTGGTGTATCCAGTCCACGGCCCGCCCTGTCATTTTAAGGCAGGTGTTTTTTATTTTTAAACTACAGTCACCACTGCACCCTATAGTTTCTCCTTTCTCTTGCTTGTCTTCGGTCGAATGACTGGTAGTGGCAGTTAGGGGAGGAGCTATATAGACAGCTCTGCTGTGGGTGATCCTCTTGCAGCTTCCTGTTGGGAAGGAGAATATCCCACAAGTAATGGATGATCCGTGGACTGGATACACCACAAGAGAAATAAATTTATCAGGTAAGCATAAATTATGTTTTTAGCGTGTTTAATTAAACATCTTGAATGAACGTGCTTTTATTTTGCTCCTTACATGCAGACTAGCGTTTCAAAGACGCTACAGTTTAATATCACTTTAAAGGGACAGTCAACACCAAAATTATTATTGTTTCAGAAGATAGCTAACACCTTTACTACCCATTCCCCAGCTTTGCACAACTAATATTGTTATTTTAATATACTCTATAACATTTCAAGCTCTAAATGTCTGCTGGTTTTTAAGCCACTACAGACAGCCTCTTATCACATGCTTTTGAATTTGCTTTTCACAACAAGAGACTGATAGTTCATGTGTGCCATATAGATAACATTGTGCTCTCTCCCGTGGGGTTGTGCATGACACTGCACTAATTAGATACAATGCAAGAAATAGAAAATAAATGGAAAGTCATGTGATAAGGGGGCTGTCAGAAGATGCTTAGATACAAGGTAATCAGAGGTAAGAAGTATATTAAAATAACAGTGTTGGTTATGCAAAACTGGGGAATGGGTACTAAAGGGATTATCTTTTTTAAACAAACATTTTGGAGTAGACTGTCCCTTTAAGTAACATTGTGGCCAGCATTCTTGCATTGTAGTGATAGTTTTTCCCCTTTCAGCAATTAAAACAAACATTTATCAACCCCTTCGGCAGGCTTCGTCTTCCTACGACTGCAGGTTCTCACAAGGGAACCTACAATCCGTATTTAACGAGCAGCGGTTTCCTAACTTTTCGCATGTTTTATGATCAGACACCTGTTGAGCAGGCAAAAACCAGCAGTGTCTACTATACAAAGAAGTTATGTAATTAAAAGTTTAATTTGCAAAATCTGTATATTAAAAGGACAGAACACAGTTTAATTTCCCGCCCCTTTGATAAACATTAATACTGTTTATGAGATCATATATTTTATGTATATATGTGTTATCACTTATTGCACCAAATTGATATTTATCCAGAAATAAGATAAGAAATTAGTATGTGGAATCTTTGGAATACTTGCACAGCAATTGTCATGTACAATACAAAATATTTATCTCATGTCCTTATTTTGGCAATAGATTCTGGATTTTCTCTTTTATAATTGTACTCTGATCCGCCTGATCATTTGTATGTGAAACTTCTTTCTGCAGATAAAGGCATGTTGCATAAGGCTTTCAGTCATGAAAATGAAATGCATATTATTGAGGAAATTGAGCTGTTACCTGATCAACAACCTGTTCAGACATTGCTGCTTTCCAACAAGCAGGTAAAAATATTGAAAAGGAAATGATGGGTGTGTTTTACTATGTGCTGTAGTAAAGATGTGTGACTAATTTTATAGGAACCAATAATCAACACAAGTGATGGTCGTAATAGTTATTTAGATTATTTACTTTTAGGATTTCAAACCCAGGCTACTATCTATTCACTAAGGAAAGGCTAGCGACACTGCAATCTTGAACCCACAAAAGGGTTAAACATACATAGAGGTACCATTCGGTTCCCAAGCAGAAACTGCCGCTGATCCAATCCGCAATGCTAGTTACATAGCTGAGTCATGCCACTGCAACTGATTGGGTTAGCGGCAGTTTCTGCTCGGGATCTGAGCAGTACTTCTGTGTGTTTAACCTCTTTTAAGGGTTAAACACATGGTTGCAGGGTCGCTAGTCTTAAAATGACATGAGTTATTTTTTTTTTTACTATAATGACCCTTTAAGCACCACATTAGTAAATCTCTTCATACATACTAAATATTTTAAAATTATTTAAAGTGGCTGTCATTATTTTTTTTTAGCAAAACTTGCATTATTTTTATCTTAATGGGAGGAGAGTCCACTGCTTCATTCATTACTTGTGGGAATTAAGAGCCTGGCCACCAGGAGGAGACCGACACACCAGCCAAAGGCTTAAATACCTCCCCCAGTCATTCTTTGCCTTTCGTCACAGGAGGTTGGCAGAGCAGTGTCAAAAGATTCGGAGTAGTCTCCTATGGAGGGTAGTACTCTTCGCAATGAGACTGGAGTTTTAAGTAGTCCTGTCAGCCTCTCAGTGAGAGCATGGGTGAAAGTTAAAGTCCGGAGATACAGGGGGAGTTTTTCTGTGAAACCATCCCACTCATATTAACAGCTCCTTAAGCAATCGGTGTTGACGAGTTTCGCTGCCTGCTTTCTGCTCTCAAGTCCATGTCGGGAGCGATGCTACTGACCTGTCACACTTAAAAGACCGTGTTCCTGTTCCACGGCATGGATTCTGGTAAGATTGTTTCATTTTTTATACATGTATGATAACGCTAGAAGACAGGGTCACAGTGTGACTCCTTTTATCTGTATAGAATCGAGGGTTAATATCTCCTGAGGGGGATTATTGAACAGGGGGGAATAATCTTATGTTTATTTGATTTTATGCTGCTTTGTGCGAGATGTTATGGGCTCATAGGCTGTTATGGAATGTACGGGTTTCACTTTCACTTTGGAAGCCATGCAGCTTACAAGCTTGGCATGCTTTTTCTCATAGCAGGGATGGTCCTGCATTGTGCACCATACGATTCTTCCCTCTTTCCTGACCGGGTGTCTATCAGAGAGGAGTCCTAACTCCCTGTACTGTCTGGGTCATGGGAGGTGGCGAGTACCACAGCCATTGGGATATAAAGGTGCAGTTTTTTTTTATAAAATGTTTTATTTTTATAGTTCTCCGGTTATTGCACTAGCGATGGAGGATTCTGTTACTTAGAGGGCACGCCCTCTATTTCTAAAGAGTAATTCCTGTTTATAATGTGAGGAGGCCTTACCGCCCCCTGATTTATGTTCCATATACCTTCATAATGTGATAATATCAAACATGTTTTATACCACTGAGCCGTCCACCTCTGTGGAGTTGTCGCCCAATGAGGTGCATACCCTACATGCTTATCTCACGACACATGCAGTTTCCTGTTGCATTGCTGATCCTCCATCTGGAGGGGGCCATTTTTCACCAGACGTTACAGCGCAGCTTAGACGGCGGTGTCTGCAGCTTTTAATGCTTTACCTCGCCCTGCTAAGCACAAGCTAAAGGTTACATATGGCACTCCTTCCCAGAGTACATTAGAAAATTTATTGGATTTAACTGATAGGGTTATCAGAAGATGAAATTCTTTCTGAGACTTCAGAGTATGAACATTCTGGGTCAGAGTCTGCTGCCTCTAAACCTGCGGCTGCTGAGGAACCAGACTTTAGTTTTAGGAATTGACGCTTTCTTCTAAAGGATGTTTTTTGCGAATTCAGTGGTTCCAGAGGCCAAACTGCCTGAGGAACCTTTAATTCCTAAAGGATAGAGTTTGAGGACAGGGTGGTACCTTATCCTTCCCTGCTCCTGTTAGATGGCAAACATATTAAGAATGAATGGGACTGGATTGTTCCTCTCTTCTCCCTTTAACAAATCGTTTCTGGCCCTGGACTTTTAATGGAGTTGTGAGGTTCCGTCCCTAAAAGGGATGGAGCTATCTTCACCCTTACTAAACGTATTACTATCCCGGTTGAGGATAGCTCTTCGTTTTGAGAGCCCATGGATAAAGGATGGAAACTCTGTTAAGACAGTTGTTTTCAACATACTGGATATTTGTTTCAATCGGAGGCGGCGGTTGCAGCGGTTGCTGGAGAAACTACCTTCTGGTGTGAATCCTTATAGGATTGATCCGGGTGGAGAGGTCCCCTCGACATTACTCAAGAAAGATTTATGGCCTTGAGGGTTGCCAATTCTTTTTTCTGGGATACTATTGGGCAGATTATTCACCTAAATGATAAGACTTCAGCCTTTTCTATTCAGGCCCGTTGGGCTCTGGCTGAAGTCATGGTCTGCGGATATGACTTCTAATTCTAGACTTCTTTCCCTCCCCTTTAAGGGAATGATTTTGTTTGGTCCAGGCCTGGACTCAAATATCTCCATGATCACAGGGGGCAAGGGTGTCCTTCTACCACAAGAGAATATGAACGAGTCTAAGGACAATTTTCGTTCTTTTAGTTTTGATAAAGACCATGTCAGCAGTCCTCTGCTAAGCCTGAGCAAAAAAAGAGCTCTTGGACGCCGGCTCAGTCCTGGAATAAATCCAAGCAGAGCAAGAAGCCCGCCGAGTCTAAGTCGGCATGAACGTTTGGTCCCTGGTCCTCTTCTGGATCATGTAGGGGGCAAACTGTCGCTCTTTTCAGTCGCTTGGTTCAGGGACGTGCACCCGGAGGTCATAGTTCAGGGTTGCAAGATGGGTATCAAGTCTCTGCCACCCAAGGGCAGTTAAGCTTTTCTGGGTTGTGTACGCGATCTGTTTTCTTAGGAGTTATTGTCCCGGTGCCTATCGCAGTGAGAGGTTTGGAATACTATTCAAACCTTTTCGTGGTTCCAAAGGAGGAGGGAACTTTCCGGCCGATTTGGACCTGTGCTTAAACAAGTTTTAAATGTCCCCTCGTTCAAGAGGGAAACAATGGGTCCATTCTTCCCCTCGTTCGAGAAGGGCAGCTCATGACCACGATAGATCTTAAGGATGCTCCATTCACGTACCAATCCTCAAGGACCACTTCCAGTTCCTAGGGTTTGCGTTCCTGGACCAACACTTCCAGTTTATTGATCTTCTGTTTGGTCTAGCTGGTATAGTGGGGAGCGTAACTGCCTCCAAGTAGTTAACACGGCCAACGCAGCATTCTCCAAGAAGTTTTTCGGAGAGTGGACCATTCGGGATTTCTCCTTTTTGTCTTCTTCGATCCCATGGATGGAAGATAAATCTAGAGTTTTCTTGTATCGCGTACCAGGGTGGAATTCCCAGGTACTATAATAGTCTCCATAGACATGATCATTTTTCTAACAGACCAGAGACATTGCAGACTAGCTTCAACATGTCTCACCCTCCAGACCTCCTGGAGGGTGATTGGTCTCATGGTGTCCAGCATGGACATCATTTCCATGCCAGGTTTCACCTCAGACTGTTGCATCTGCGCATGCTGAAGCAGTGGAATGGCGATCATTCGGATCTGTCTCAACAGATTTCTCTGGACAATGGATTGAGAGAATCGCTCTCTGGGGTTTTTGTCTGGATCACTTGACCCAAGGGATGTCAGTCTCAAGAACATCCTGGGCGATTGTGACTACGGTTGCCAGTCTGTCTGTAAGGGCCTATGGACTCAGGAGGAAAAGCTCCTTCACTATCGCATTTGGATCTTCGGGCAATATACAATGCTCTGAAGGCTTGGCCTCTGCTGGGTTTGTCCCAGTTTATCAGATTCCAATCAGACAAAATATCCTCGGTGGCTTACATTAACCATCGATGGGGGGGGGGGGGGCTAGAAGCTCCCTAGCTATGAGGGAAGTATCTCGGATTCTGGAGTGGGTGGAGACCCACATTTGTTTGCGGTCAGCGATAAACATTCCGGGTGTGGACAACTGGGAAGCGGATTTCCTCAGCAGACAATACTTTAATCCGGGGGATTGGTCTCTCCATCCTGAGTGTTTGCAGAGATTTGCAAGAGGAAGATCTTATGACGTCTCATTACCTAGTTACCCAGATATGGGTCGAGGTACAGGGATCCTTAGGCGGAGCTAACAGATGTATTAGCGGTGCCTTGGAGGTTCAAACTAATTTATCTTTTACGACCGTTACCACTACTTCCTAGTGTAGTGGCTCGAATCAAGCAGGCGTCAGTGATACTGATTGCTTTTTCTTGGCCGCGAAGGATATGGTTTGTGGAAGTTACCTTGTCACAGGGATCTGCTGACCAAGGTCTTTTTGTTCATCTATGTCTAGATCTGAGGCTGACTGCGTGGAGATTGAACGCTTAGTCCTAGCCAAGAGAGGGTGGTTTGAGAGTGTTTATTTTTACTCTCATTCAAGCTCGTAGCTGGTTGCTCATCGCATCATAAGGTGTGGAAGACCTACTTATTCTGTACTCCAGGATGAACTGGAGAAGGGCTTTTCTACATGTCCCCTGAGGGGTCAGATTTCAGCCCGGTCTGTGTTACTGCACAAGAGATTCTCTGAGCTTCCTGATATGCAGTCACTTGTTAAGGTTCTGCTAGGATCAGACCTGTGTTTAGATCTATTGCTCCTCTTTGGCGTTTGAATCTTGTTCTTTAGGTTTTGCATGGGCTCTGTTGGAGCCTATGCATGATGTAGACATTTAAACTGTCTTGGAAGGTTCCTTTTCTACGGGCTATTGCTTCTGCGCGCAGAGTATCTGTGATTTCTGCCTTGCAATGTGTCCCTCCTTATCTGGCTTTCCATGCTGATAAGGTTGTTCTACGAAGCAAGTTAGGTTTTCTCCCTAAGGTTGTGTCAATTCACAACACCAATCAAGAGATTGTGGTTCCTTTCAACGTAATTCTGGATGGGGTTTGTGCCTTGAAGTCCTATCTTCAGGCCACGTAGGAATTTAGACAAACTTCTTTATCGGTTTGTTCTCTTTTCGGGAAGCATGGGGGTCAGAGGGCCTCTTCGACGTCCTTATCTTTTGACTGATGAGTGTTCTCCGTTTCGCATTGAGACTGCACGAAATAAGCCGCCTCCTGAGGATTACGGCTCATTCAACTAGAGCTGTGGCCTCTTCTTGGGCCTTTAAGAACGAGACTTCAATGGAGCAGATTTGTAAGGCGGCTACTTGGTCCTCTTTACATTCTTTTGAACATTTTACATATTTGATGTTTTTGCTTCGGCGGAAGCAGCTTTTGGGAGAAAGGTTCGTCAGGTTGTGGTGCCCTCAGTATAGGGTCCTCCTTTTACCCTTTCATTTTCTTCATTGTACTCTAGAGCTTGGGTATTTGTTCCCACAAGTAATGAATGAAGCAGTGGACTCTCCTCCCATCAAGATGGAAAACATAAATTATGCTTACCTGATAATTTCATTTCCATCTGTGGGAGGAGAGTTCACTGATCCCGCCCGTTTCTCTGGGGGGGGGGGGAACCTAAATTTAATTGTTCTTCTGGGACCATTTATACCCTGATATTTCTCCTACTGTTCCTTGTTCCCTTGGAAGAATGACTGGGGGATGAGGGGAGTGGGGGAGATATTTTAAGCCTTTGGCTGGGGTGTCTTTGCCTCCTCCTGGTGGCCAGGTTCTTAATTCCCACAAGTAATGAATGAAGCAGTGGACTCTCCTCCCACAGATAGAAATGAAATTATCAGGTAAGCATAATTTGTTTTTGCAGTTCAGGGACATATCCATAAAAGGGGTACTATAAACACTAAATACACTTTATAAGCATAGTGTTTAGGTTATGCCCCGCCTCCCTATAGTTATAGGTGCTGCTATGTGAAACTCCCTTTAGTCACTGCATCCCAGTACCTGTGTTTGTACATGTGCAGCAGCTTTCCTTCAGATACCTGCAGTGTAACCTAGGTTTCAAAATGGCAATACCCATAATTAGAGAAAATATATTGAGTGTTTAAAGGGACATAATACCCATATACTAAATAACATGAAAGTCAGGCAGCATTTTTGTAAAAAGATGTAAACATCCTTACTAAAGGATAATAACATTATTACACTGCACATGCCAGATGCACGCCCCCTTTGGAAGTGCCGGAACTAGCATTTTGATTGGCTGCTTAAAGTCCCTTTATAATGGGTAGAGATTTTGAGGTAAAATAATCTTCATTTTTACATTGAGATGTTCAGGTGAGATTTTCTAGTCTGATTTTTACAGCTATGCTGCAGCACTTACAGTTGCTTCAACATTGGGTATCCTGTCCCTTTTAATGTCTTTTTAAATAGCTTCATGAATATGTTAATATTCCCTCCTATTATGAGGCCAAAAAATGGGCTGTTACACTAATATAAGCATTCTCTGTGTAGCATGTTCCAGGGCTTGGGAACTGACTTCTGGAGTATGCACTTCCAAATCTTATGAGGAAAATGCACAATTTTACAAGAAAAAGTATAAAAATAAATAATGAAAGTACATTACATTATAACTTTTATTATACCTCATTAAAATATTCTGGGGAGTTGTGTTTTTGAGTTTCATGTCCCTTTTTTTTTTTTTAATGAGCCATTAAACACCGCTCTTGCTTTTGTGTAAAAATGTTTGTCCTACTCTCCCTAAAGAGGGCAAAAAGCATATTCTGTAACTTGCAAATGCTGCAAATCAAATAACTGCATTAGGTAGTTTGCAGCATTTTGAAAACCTAGGTTACAGATTTTTCCTTTTTGGCCTGTTTCGGGAGCATGGGACCAAGCACAATTTTTACACAAAAGCAACAAATGTTTACTATTCCTATAAACGGACATTAAACCCCTTGAAATTACATTACATGATTTTTCTGCATTTTTGCAATAAACTCACATTTTAGGTGTGCAATGTTTAATGCATTAAAGCCTTGCTTGCTGCAGTTGTTTTTAATAGCTAAATTTGCCCTACTGGGAGGAGTCAATCTGGACTGACTACTTGAAGTATGGGTTACTGGGAGCTAGCTGAACACATTGGGTGAGCCTATAAGAGGCATATAATATGCAGTCACCAATCAGCAGCTAGCTCCCAGTAGTGCATTGCTGTTCCTCAGCCTATCAGGGTATGCTTTTCAACAAACAATGCGAAGAGGACAAAGCAAATTAGATAATAGACGTAAATTGGAGATCTGTTTACAATTGCTTACTATTTTTCTGTATCATGAAAGGAAAATGTTGGGTTTTATGTCCTTTTAAACATTTTATATTATAATAGTGTTTACTGATATAAATTGTTTGGTTTAGAAAATGATACTCTCCTTACTATAATGTGTAACTTACTTAGTATATTCATTGGTCTAATGTTTTATGTAAACATTTCCGGATGTAATCCCAAATAAACTGCAAGTGTCTTGGTTATTATTTTTTTTTTAATAATTTGTCTTTTTCATAACATAGTAATTGTACAGGAGTCTGGAAAAAAAACTTTCATGGGATGCATTATTTTTTCTCCCTTTATTATTATTATTATTATTATTATTATTATTATTATTATTATATATTTTTTATTTTTACAAAAGGAAACCCAAATGAAAACCTTTTTTTGTATTTGTGTTTTTAAATTTAATTTAAAGGGACATTAAACCCAAAAAAATTATTTCATGATTCAAACAGAGAATACAATTTTAAACAACATTCCAATTTACTTCTATTATCTAATTTGCTTCATTCTTTAGATATCCTTTGCTAAAGAAATGGCAATGCACATGGGTGAGCCAATCGCATGAGGCATCTGTGCAGCCACCAATCAGCAGCTACTGGGTCTGTCTAGATATGCTTATCAGGAAAGAATATCAAGAGAATGAAGCAAATTAGATAGTAGAAGTAAATTAGAAACTTGTTTTAAATGGTATTCTCTATCTGAATCATGAAAGAAAAAAATAGGGTTTAATGTCCCTTTTAATACCAACTTTCTTCCATGCTCTGTTTTTACCCAGTATATTTTTTTTCTTTGCTTTTCTCACACAGAGCAAAAGATATATCTATGCTGGCTCCAATAATCGGGTGGTTCAGTCTCCCGTTTCATTTTGTGACAAGTTCACTTCCTGTGTAGACTGTGTCCTGACCAGGGATCCGTACTGCGCCTGGCATCCAGAGAAAAATTCCTGTGTTGACATTCTTCAGGAGGGGAATACAGACAGGTATATTGAGGCTAGACATTTATGCAAATGTAAAATTGTATTAAGGGAGGACTAGCATGGGCTATTCATTTTGTCTAGGGAAGTCAGGTTGATGTGTTTCAGAACTAGGTAAATCTAGTGATATTGACACATTTTATATATTAAGTTAATTTTGTTTGTATGTAAATGGGTTGTGCCGAATAATTAATAATGCATTAATACAGAGATCAGCTCAACTGTGTTCAAATAAGGACGCTCTTAAAACATGGCTAGTTATTTGCGACTTGTGTTATCCTGGCATCGGGTATATCAGATTTACTAGTCAAATGCAATCAGGGCAGACATGAGCCAGTTCAACTGCGTTATTTTAATGTGCATAAATTTTAAAGGGATTTCAGTTGTAATTTAAAGTTCATCTAATTGGAATCCTCATGGTTTAGAACTCCAATGCCCCATACAGAGTGCTTTATAAATGTACTCTTTTTAAAGGATATTCAGGTTTTGATAGGCTGCAAAATGAGGTCTCATTCCACAGCCAACTAAGGTTGCTGTCAATCACTTCCTGTATGGAAGTTAGCACATTTTTGTGTGTAGAAAAAGGCTGCATTTTGGAGCATTTTCAAAATAAGAAGTCTGCTATAAAAGATTCTTTCTTTATGAAAGTTTTTTTTTTTTCTTTTTTTGTATTGCAGAATTAAACAAACCAATGTAGTAATGATTATTATAAAAATGGAGACCTTTCTTTGGCTCTCATTAATCTCAGACTACTAATCTTGCTTTTATTATATATTGAAGTCTAAAAGTTTATTACAAAACATTAAAAAAACAAAAACACATGAGAAGCACTCATCTGGGGACAGACAGAGCTCATTAACTTGCCCTTTAGGATAGTGTCCTTTCAGACTTGTACCCCCTTTGTATTCTTGTCTGTTATGTAGTTGCCTAGCATTTCTTGTACAAAAGAATATTAAAGGGACAGTCTACTCCAGAATTATTGTTTAAAAAACATAATTTATGTAAAAACTTACCTAATAAATTAATTTATTTCATAGTGGCAAGAGTCAACTTCAGTTTAACATATAGCCAAGAAGTAAGGAGTAAAACGCATATAAAAAAGAGGAAATGGAAAAAATAATGTGCTTTTATACAAAAAAATCATAACCACAAAAATAGAGTGGGTCTCATGGACTCTTGCCACTATGAAAGAAATTAATTTATCAGGTTCTTATATAAATTGCTTTATTTGTGGCAAGAGTCCATGAGCTAGTGACGTATGGGATATAATACCCAAGATGTGGAAGTCCACGAGTCACTGGAGAGGGAGGGATAAAATAAAAACGGCTAAATCAGCTGCGAAATTAAATAAAAAAAAGAATTGTTTTCTTAAAAATGTCAGAAAAACGCAAATCATAAGGCATTAGAATCAAACTGAGACAACTGCCTGAAGAACTTTTCTACCAAAGGCTGCTTCCGAAGAAGCAAACGCATCAAAATGGTAACATTTAGTAAAAGTATGCAAAGAAGACCAAGTTGCAGCTTTGCAAATTTGATCAACTGAAGCTTCATTCTTAAGCCCAAGAAGTGGCAACTGATCTAGTAGAATGAGCTGTAATTCTCTGAGGTGGAGACTGCCCTGCCTCCAAATAAGCTTTGTGAATCAAAAGCTTTTTGAACCAAGATGCAAAAGAAATGGCAGAGGCTTTCTGACCTTTCCTGGAGCCAGAAAAAATAACAAATAGACTAGAAGTCTTTCTGAAATCTTTAGTAGCCTCAACATAATATTTTAAATCTCTTGCCACATCCAAAGAATGTAGAGCCTTTTCAAGAGTATTCTTAGGATTAGGACATAAAGAAGGAACAACAAGTTACCTATTGATGTTGTTAGAATTCACAACTTTAGGCAAAAATTTTAATGAAGTCCGCAAAACAGCCTTATCCTGATGGAAAATCAGATAAGGAGACTTACAAGAGAAAAACTCTTCTAGCAGAAGAGAGAGCCAAAATAAATGACACTTTTCAAGAAAGTAGTTTAATATCCAAATAATGCAAAGGCTCAAAAGGAGGAGCCTGCACATTTTTCAAAACCAAATTGAGACTCCAAGGAGGAGAAATAGATTAAATAACGGGTTTAATACAAATCAAAGCCTGAACAAAACGATGAATATAAGGAAGTTTAGCAATCTTTTTATGAAATAAGACGGAGCAGAAATTTGTCCTTTCAAAGTATTTGCAGACAAACCCTTTATCCAAACCATCCTGAAGAAACTGTAAAATCCTAGGAATTCTGAAAGAATGCCAAGAATAATTATGAGTGGAACACCATAACCCGATGATAAATTTTCCTGGAGACAGACTTACGAGCCTGTATCATATTGCTAATCACTGAGTCAGAAAAACCTCTGACCTAAGCACCCAACGTTCAATTTTCAAGCCATCAAATTTAGAGATTTGAGATCCTGATGGAAAAACCACCCTTGAGACAGAAGGTCTGGCCTTAAAGGAAGTGGCCAAGGTTGGCAACTGGACATCCTGACAAGGTCCGCATACCAAAACCTGAGAGGCCAAGCTGGAGCTATCAGGAACGCATAAGATTGTTCCATTATGATCTTGGAGATCACCTTTGAAAGAAGAACCGGAGGCAGAAAAATGTAAGCAGGTTGGTAAGGCCAATGAACTGCTAGAGCCCCTACGATCTTTGCCTGATGATCCTTGCACCTGGAAAGGTACCCTGGCAGCTTCTTGTTCAGATACGAGGCCATCAGATCTATTTCTGGGGGACCCCACATCTGTACCAATTGACAAAACACATCTGGATGGAGAGACCACTCTCCCGGATGTAAAGTCTGTCAACTGAGATAATCTGCTTCCCAATTGTCTACTCCTGGGATATGCACCGCAGAAATTTGACAAGAGTTTGATTCCGTCCAAGAAAGTATCAGAGGTACTTCTTTCATTGCTGAAAGACTGTGAGTCCCCCCTTGATGATTGACATATGCCACTGTAGTGATATTGTCTGTCTGGAATTGAATATACATTTCTCTCTTCAATAGAGGCCAAGCCTGAAGATCTCTGAAAATAGCACAGAGTTCTAAAATATTGATTGGTAACCTCGCCTCCTGAGGTTCCCAGCCCCCTTGTTCTGTCAGTGACCCCCAGACAGCTCCCCAACCTGTAAGACTTGTATCTGTTGTGATCACAGTCCAGGAAGGACGAACAAAGGTGGCCCCTTGAACAATAAGGTGATGGTTTAACCATCTAGACAGATTATTGAATGCTGGGACTCAAGTATATCAGCTGTGATATCAGAGTATAATCCCTGCACCATTGGTGCAACATGCAAAGCTGAAGAAGTCTTATATGAAAACGAGCAATGGGGATCGCGTCCGATACTGCAATCATGAGACCTAAAACTTTCATGCATATATCCACTTAAGGGAATGATAGAGACTGAAGGTTTAGAAAAGCTAACACTAACTTTTTTCGTCTCTTTTCAGTCAAAGAAAGTCATGGACACTGAATCTGGAAACCTAAAAAGGAGATCTTTGCCTGAGGAATCAAACTCTTTTGTAAATTGATCCTCCAACCATGTCTTTCAAGTTGTTTCGTGTGAGATTCTGCTAAATGAAAAGATTGAGCTAGTACCAAGATATCGTCCAAATAAGGAAACACCGCAATACCCTGCTCTCTGATTAGATAGAAGGGCACGAGAACCTTTGAAAAGATTCTCAGAGCTGTCGCTAGGCCAAATGGAAGAGCGACAAATTGGTAATGCCTGTCTAGAAAAGAGAATCTCAGAAACAGATAGTGGTCTGTGTGAATCGGAATATGAAGATAAGCATCCTGTAAGTCTATTGTGGATATTAAATGACCTTGCTGAATAAAAGGCAGAATAGTCCTTATAGTCACCATCTTAAAAGATGGGACTATTACAAAAAAATTTAAAAGAACAATGTTAGACCAATCAGGATCTGATAACTGCTGTGCTAAACTGTCCAACCAAAAAGTTGAAGCAGCAGCAATAATAGAAATAGCAGGTCTAAGAATATAGCCAGTATGTAAATATGCCTTCCTAAAATAAGATTCAATCTTCCTATCAGCCTTAGGAACTTTTCCCCAAATCTCCAAATTGGACACAGGTAAAGGATACAACTTTTTAAACCTAGAAGAAGGATTAAAAAGTACCAGGCTTAGACAATTCCTTTGTAATCATATTAGAGATAGCATCTGGAATAGGAAAAACTTCAGTAGTAACCTCAGAAATCTTAAAAACAGAATTCAAACGTTTGAATTCTTGTTATCAAGAGGACTACATTTCTCAATACCCAAAGTTAACAATACTTCATTCAACAAAGAACGGATATATTCCATCTTAAAAAGAAAGGATGATTTATCAATTTTCAGAGTCTGAAGTAGGATCCTCTGAGCCAGAGAAATCCTCATCAACAGAATATACTTCAGTATGCTGTTGATCAATACAAACTTCATCAGAATTATGACAAGTAGGGAGAGACCTTTTACGTTTATTTGAAGGCGGAATAGCAGTCATAGCCTTCTCTATGGCTGCAGCAATATAATCTTTTATATCTACAGGAATATCATGTACATTTGACTGTGAAGGTTTAACAGTAGATTTATCTGTACTTATAGAAACATTATCAGCATGAAACTATTTCTCATAATAAGTGCCACATACTTGAGCTGAAGAAGGAAGGTCAGCTAATATACAACATACACACTTAGCTTTGGTAGATTTGTTTTCAGGCAACTTGGTTCCTAAAGTAACATCAGAGGCAGGAACAGTTTGAGACATCTTGAAAAATGTAACAAAAAAGAAAAATAACATTTAAAAAAAATATCCAATTTCCTCAAAAAAGCAGTTTCAGGAATGGGAAAAAAATGCTTATATGAAAAAAACAAGCAAATATCATAGCCCTCTGTAACACATGAAAGCACAGAGCAAAAGAGGAAGAGACTCAATGTAACAATTTTTGCCGCTAAAAATGACGCCAACAAAGATGACACAAATGTTGAGAAAAAAACTTTTGCCGACAATGTTAACAGAAAATGAGACAATTCGCGTCATAACAGGCACGACATTGCACCAAAAAAATTAGCATCAACAAACGCAACCTTCGCGACAAAAAAAAATCACATCAAGAATGATGCAATAAATAGAAGTATTTTGCGCCATCGCAAGCCTAATTTGCCTGCGAAAATTTTAAAAAACAAGAGCAAAGTTACAACTAGCTGAAGCCGTAGGTAAATACAAAATATACTAAATTTCTCTCAAACATAATTTTCCATGCTGAAACTGTTACACTGCACAGGGAAATAAACATAGACCTGACTCATGGCAAATATATGCAATATATATTTAAAACTTTACAAATATAGAGTGCCAAACATAGCTGAGTGTCTTAAAAAAGATATATACTTAGCTGAAGACACCCATCCACATATAGCAGACAACCAAACCAGTAATGAAACATATCAGCAGAGGTAATGGTAGAGGAGTATAATTTCGATTTGTAAAGGGAGGTGGCAGATGAATCCCCACGACCGAATTTACAGAGAGCCTTAGAATAGATTTCCCATAGGTGAAAACATGGCATCATTTAGGCAAATACGCCCTTCACATCCCTCAGACAAACACTGTACTTTGAGAGGAACTGGGCTTTAAAATGCTTAGAAGCGCCTTTCACAGAAGAAATCAAGCATGACTTGCTTCACCATCCTCCAACGAAGGCAAAGTTTGTAAAACTGAAGTATGAGTGAGGTGGGAGGTGTATTTATAGGCATTTTGAGGTTTAGGAAACTTTGCCCCCTCCAGGTAGAAATGTATATCCCATACGTCACCAGCTCATGGACTCTTGCCACTTACATGAACGAAAGATAGATAATCCCTTTATTACCCATTCCCCAGTTTTGCATAACCAACACGGTTATATTAATATACTTTTTACCTCTGTAATTACCTTGTAGCTAAGCCTCTGCAGACTGCCCCCTTATTTCAGTTCTTTTGATAGACTTGCATTTTAGATAAGTGCTGACTCATGAATAACTCCACTGGCGTGAACATAACGTTATCTATATGGCACACATAAAATAACACCCTCTAGCTGTGAAAAACTGTCAAATGCATTCAGATAAAAGGCGGCCTTCAAGGGCTTAGAAATTAGCATATGAGTCTTCCTAGTTTTAGCTTTCAACAAAAAATATTAAAAGAACAAAGTAAATGTGATGTTAAAAGTAAATTGGAAAGTTGTTTAAAATTGCATGCCCTATCTGAATCATGAAAGTTTAATTTTGACTAGACTGTCCCTTTAACTCCTCACTATGTTGTTGCAATTAATACGTTTCCTGCAGCTCTTTTCAAATCAGTTTTCCTGTTTCATACTGAAGCTTCACCTCCTCATACTGGACGCCGCCATCTTGAAACTAAAGTATTGTTAGTCTGTTAAAGAAGCAGTGCACACTCAGATCAGTGGGTGTTTTTTTTGCTCACTTTTTTACAGCTGTATCATGCGTTAGTGTGAATGAAACATAATGTAAGCTTTAAATTTTTTCTATCTTTACACAGTTTTGCAGTTACACAAAATATATTTAAAAAAGCACTCAACAATAATATATAGCAATGCAACAGCTGCAACAATGTGCAGCTCCTTTAGGGGCGATTTATCAAGCTGAGGTGGACAGGGACGCACATGGAGGAATTCAGCATTGCACACAAGCGCAAGTTTGTGCTCACGTGCAATTCCGCCCCCTGCCCACGCACAGTCGGTCACACACGGGCAGAAGCTGTCGATCTACTCGGTCGGAATATACCTGGGAGATTGAAATTTACTTCTAGAAGTGGCGAAAGGTTAGGAAATCAGCTGTCTGATGACTGCTGCTTGTTAAATACGGCGTTCAGGTTCTCTTGTAATAACCTACAGTCGTATGGGGTCGAAAGGCTTGCAAAGCCTGATAAATTGACCCCTATGTATCAGGCACCTTAACCTGAAGCACTTTATACAGTTGTTAAAAAGTTGACAACCTCATTGATATGTAAATGCACACTGCTTCTGTCAGAGGGTGTGAGAATACTTAGGCTTTAAGATGGCGGTGCCCAGTATGAAGAGGCGGAGCTTCAGTATCTGACACCTTTAAGCTATTAAAACGGGAAAACTGATTTGAAAAGAGCTGCAGGAACAGGGTGAAATGCAATAACATAGGGAGTACATACTATTCATTTATAGTTGTGCACAGCAATTGAATGTCCTTTTAAATTTTCTTTTGTATATATTTTTTTTTCTTTCAATTTGTGTTTCTGGAACAGCTGAGCAATATCACTGTTTTCGATTAAAGCATATTTGGGTAACACTACTTTAATTTATTTGCAGGAAATTGATCCAGGAATTAAATGGAAATGTCTCTAAATGCATTGGTGAGTATTTGACTTTTTGGCTTTTATTGTGGTATTTTTGTATAGTTGTTTAAGACACGTTTGGTTGCAACAAGTTATACTATATTTAATAGATCTTTTTAAATTATTTTAAATATACGACTACCTAGTTTTATAGTGGTTGTGATTGGTCCGTGAACCAGCATAGCTGAATCCTTAATGTATTAAGCATGTGTTTTAAAATAATCTTTCTAGCAAAGTATACAGAAGAGAGATGATTCTTATAATAAGACTCAATTATTAATATATTTTTCTCCTTTTAAAGTGAAAGTTAATCCTAGCATTTGTATAAAGCTCGGATTGACCATTGGAACAAATAATGGGGACTTCCCTTTAAATAAAGGGGACGCTTCCAACAAATAAAGGAGCTTTCTGCATGAAATATTTTATTCTTAATAAATGAAAGTTCCCTTTATTTGTTCCAATGGTAAATCCTAGCATTTCACAAACACTAGGATTGACTTTCACTTTAAAGGGACACTGAACCCAAATTTTTTTCTTTCATGATTCAGATAGAGCATGCAGTTTTAAGCAACTTTCTAATTTACTTCTATTAATTTTTCTTCGTTCTCTTGCTATCTTTATTTGAAAAAGCAGACATCTAAGCTAAGGAGCCAGCAAATGTTTGGTTCAGCACTTGTTTATTGATGCTGTCCAATCAGAAAGGACAACCCAGGTTGTTCACCAAAAATGGGCCAGCATTTAAACTTACATTTTTGCTTTTCAAATAAGCATACCAAGAGAATAAAGAAAATTTGATAATAGGAGTAAATTAGAAAGTTGCTTAAAATTGCATGCTCTATCTGAATCATGAACCAAAAAATGTGGGTTTAGTGTCCCTTTAAGCCTTATTGATTTACCAATTTTCTGCAGAAAAGCTATGTAAACAAGAGGTGGGGGTAGGCAAGACTTTTTTTTTTTTTTTTTTTAAGGAATAATTTCCCATACTTTGAATACACATTAATTAAATGAATTGGATAGCGCATGACATTTTTAACAACTTTCTAATTTACTTCTGCTATAAATTTTGCTTCATTTTGATGGTATCTTTAGTTAAGGAGTAATCCTAGGTGCGCTCAGGAGCGTGCATGTGTCTATAGCAATTTTATACATAGTTGCAAACGCAGCTTAAAGATTGCTAAAAACATTGTTGCAAACACTGCTGCCATAGACTGGTAAAGACACGTGCGTGCCTAGTTTTACTTTTCAACAAAGGATACCAAGAGAACAAGCAATTTTGATAACAGAAGTAAATTAAAATGTACATGTTATAGTAGTGTCCTTTTTAAGTAAAGCAACTTTTAAATAGACTGTCTTGTAAAGTGTGGGCTCATAAATCATGGCATATTTGCAGTGCTTGGTATATGTGTTTTACAAAGAGCATAACTATAGAAAGTCTTTGCCCGAGCATCCTAAAGAGATATCCAATTACAAGGTGTGCTGTTTTCACCTTCAAAGAAATATTTAATCATAGATATAAGGGAGGAAAGGCTAATGTCTATGCAGTGCTAGGGCCCCACTTCACATCTTCAAATGGCAATTCTTCTTTTTCTTTCTAATGACACGGTGAGTCCACGGATCATCTAATTACTATTGGGAATATCACTCCTGCCCAGCAGGAGGCAGCAAAGAGCACCACAGCAAAGCTGTTAAATATCACCTCCATTCCCTCCAACCCCAGTCATTCTCTTTGCCTACGTTAGAGTAAGGAAGTAGTAAAGTTAGGTGTCTGGAATGATTCTTTAATCAAGATTTTTTTTTTGCAGTACAAATTTGTGCTGTTTTCTTCTGTTAAGTGTGATCAGTCCACGGGTCATCATTACTTCTGGGATATTACTCCTCCCCAACAGGAAGTGCAAGAGGATTCACCCAGCAGAGCTGCATATAGCTCCTCCCCTCTACGTCACTCCCAGTCATTCTCTTGCACCCAACGACTAGATAGGATGTGTGAGAGGACTATGGTGATTATACTTAGTTTTATATCTTCAATCAAAAGTTTGTTATTTTAAAATAGCACCGGAGTGTGTTATTATCTCTCTGGCAGAGTTTGAAGAAGAATCTACCAGAGTTTTTGTTATGATTTTAGCCGGAGTAGTTAAGATCATATTGCTGTTTCTCGGCCATCTGAGGAGAGGTAAACTTCAGATCAGGGGACAGCGGGCAGATGAATCTGCATAGAGGTATGTAGCAGTTTTTATTTTCTGACAATGGAATTGATGAGAAAATCCTGCCATACCGATATAATGTCATGTATGTATACTTTTCACTTCAGTATTCTGGGGAATGGTACTTCACTAGAATTACACTGTAAGAAATACATAAAGCTGTTTAATAACTAGAGATTATGTTTAACGTTTTTGCTGGAATGTAAAATCGTTTTCATTTGCTGAGGTACTGAGTGAATAAATGTTTGGGCACTATTTTTCCACTTGGCAGTTGCTTAATCTGTTTTCTGACAGTTTCTGTTCTCCCTCACTGCTGTGTGTGAGGGGGAGGGGCCGTTTTTTGGCGCTTTTACTATGCATCAAATATTTCAGTCAGCAACTCATTGTATTCCCTGCATGATCCGGTTCATCTCTACAGAGCTCAGGGGTCTTCAAAACTTATTTTGAGGGAGGTAATTTCTCTCAGCAGAGCTGTGAGAATTATAGTTTGACTGAGATAAAAAACGTTTATTCTGTAATTTGTTTCCTGCTTTCAGACTTTGTTATCTTTGCTAATGGCATTAAACCTTTGCTAAAGTTGTGTTGTTTACAAGGATTGAGGCTATAACTGTTTCAATTTATTAATTTTCAACTGTCATAGATCTTCTGTGCTTCTTAAAGGCACAGTACGTTTTAATATTATTCTAATTGAATTGTATTTCCAAGTTGCAAGTTTATTTGCTAGTGTGTTAAACATGTCTGATTCAGAGGATGATACCTGTGTCATTTGTTGCAATGCCAAAGTGGAGCCCAATAGAAATTTATGTACTAACTGTATTGATGCTACTTTAAATAAAAATCAATCTGTACAAATTGAACAAATTTCACCAAACAACGAGGGGAGAGTTATGCCGACTAACTCGCCTCACGTGTCAGTACCTACATCTCCCGCTCAGAGGGAGGTGCGTGATATTGTAGCGCCGAGTACATCTGGGCGGCCATTACAAATCACATTACAGGATATGGCTACTGTTATGACTGAGGTTTTGGCTAAATTACCAGAACTAAGAGGTAAGCGTGATCACTCTGGGGTGAGAACAGAGTGCGCTGATAATATTAGGGCCATGTCAGACACTGCGTCACAGGTGGCAGAACATGAGGACGGAGAACTTCATTCTGTGGGTGACGGTTCTGATCCAAACAGACTGGATTCAGATATTTCAAATTTTAAATTTAAACTGGAAAACCTCCGTGTATTACTAGGGGAGGTGTTAGCGGCTCTGAATGATTGTAACACAGTTGCAATACCAGAGAAAATGTGTAGGTTGGATAAATATTTTGCGGTACCGACGAGTACTGAGGTTTTTCCTATACCTAAGAGACTTACTGAAATTGTTACTAAGGAGTGGGATAGACCCGGTGTGCCGTTCTCACCCCCTCCGATATTTAGAAAAATGTTTCCAATAGACGCCACCACAAGGGACTTATGGCAAACGGTCCCTAAGGTGGAGGGAGCAGTTTCTACCTTAGCTAAGCGTACCACTATCCCGGTGGAGGATAGCTGTGCTTTTTCAGATCCAATGGATAAAAAGTTAGAGGGTTACCTTAAGAAAATGTTTGTTCAACAAGGTTTTATATTGCAACCCCTTGCATGCATTGCGCCGATCACGGCTGCAGCGGCATTCTGGATTGAGTCTCTGGAAGAGAACATTGGTTCAGCTACTCTGGACGACATTACGGACAGGCTTAGAGTCCTTAAACTAGCTAATTCATTCATTTCGGAGGCCGTAGTACATATTACTAAACTTACGGCGAAGAATTCAGGATTCGCCATTCAGGCACGCAGGGCGCTGTGGCTAAAATCCTGGTCAGCTGATGTTACTTCTAAGTCTAAATTGCTTAATATACCTTTCAAAGGGCAGACCTTATTCGGGCCCGGGTTGAAAGAGATTATCGCTGACATTACAGGAGGTAAAGGCCATGCCCTGCCTCAGGACAAAGCCAAAGCCAAGACTAGACAGTCTAATTTTCGTTCCTTTCGTAATTTCAAAGCAGGAGCAGCATCAACTTCCTCTGCACCAAAACAGGAAGGAGCTGTTGCTCGCTACAGACAAGGCTGGAAACCTAACCAGTCCTGGAACAAGGGCAAGCAGACTAGGAAACCTGCTGCTGCCCCTAAAACAGCATGAATTGAGGGCCCCCGATCCGGGATCGGATCTAGTGGGGGGCAGACTTTCTCTCTTCGCCCAGGCTTGGGCAAGAGATGTTCAGGATCCCTGGGCGCTAGAGATAATATCTCAGGGATACCTTCTGGACTTCAAATACTCTCCTCCAAGAGAGAGATTTCATCTGTCAAGATTGTCAACAATCCAGACAAAGAAAGAGGCGTTTCTACGCTGCGTACAAGAGCTCTTGTTAATGGGAGTAATCCATCCAGTTCCACGATCAGAACAGGGACAGGGGTTTTACTCAAATCTGTTTGTGGTTCCCAAAAAAGAGGGAACTTTCAGACCAATCCTGGACTTAAAGATCCTAAACAAATTCCTAAGAGTTCCATCGTTCAAGATGGAGACTATTCGGACAATTTTACCTATGATCCAAGAAGGTCAGTACATGACCACTGTAGATTTAAAAGATGCTTACCTTCACATACCGATTCACAAAGATCATTATCGGTACCTAAGGTTTGCCTTCCTAGACAGGCATTACCAGTTTGTGGCTCTTCCATTCGGATTGGCTACAGCTCCAAGAATCTTCACAAAGGTTCTGGGTGCTCTTCTG
Organism: Bombina bombina; assembly: GCF_027579735.1. Taxonomy (NCBI): domain Eukaryota; kingdom Metazoa; phylum Chordata; class Amphibia; order Anura; family Bombinatoridae; genus Bombina; species Bombina bombina. The sequence goes on from NC_069500.1 coordinate 540,586,532, forward strand.
GCGGTACTAAGACCGTGGGGAATCTCGGTAGCTCCATACCTAGACGACATTCTGATACAAGCTTCAAGCTTTCAAACTGCCAAGTCTCATACAGAGTTAGTGCTGGCATTTCTAAGGTCACATGGATGGAAGGTGAACGAAAAGAAAAGTTCACTCGTTCCACTCACAAGAGTTCCCTTCCTGGGGACTCTTATAGATTCTGTAGAAATGAAGATTTACCTGACAGAGGACAGGCTAACAAGACTTCAAAGTGCTTGCCGCACCCTTCATTCCATTCAACACCCGTCAGTGGCTCAATGCATGGAGGTAATCGGCTTAATGGTAGCGGCAATGGACATAGTACCCTTTGCACGCTTACACCTCAGACCACTGCAACTGTGCATGCTAAGTCAGTGGAATGGGGATTACTCAGACTTATCCCCTTCTCTGAATCTAGATCAAGAGACCAGAAATTCTCTTCTATGGTGGCTTTCTCGGCCACATCTGTCCAGGGGGATGCCATTCAGCAGACCAGACTGGACAATTGTAACAACAGACGCCAGCCTTCTAGGTTGGGGTGCCGTCTGGAATTCTCTGAAGGCTCAGGGACAATGGAGTCAGGAGGAGAGTCTCCTGCCAATAAACATTCTGGAATTGAGAGCAGTTCTCAATGCCCTCCTGGCTTGGCCCCAGTTGACAACTCGGGGGTTCATCAGGTTTCAGTCGGACAACATCACGACTGTAGCTTACATCAACCATCAGGGAGGGACAAGAAGCTCCCTAGCTATGATGGAAGTATCAAAGATAATTCGCTGGGCAGAGTCTCACTCTTGCCACCTGTCAGCAATCCACATCCCGGGAGTGGAGAACTGGGAGGCGGATTTCTTAAGTCGTCAGACTTTTCATCCGGGGGAGTGGGAACTTCATCCGGAGGTCTTTGCCCAAATACTTCGACGTTGGGGCAAACCAGAGATAGATCTCATGGCGTCTCGACAGAACGCCAAGCTTCCTCGTTACGGGTCCAGATCCAGGGATCCAGGAGCAGTCCTGATAGATGCTCTGACAGCACCTTGGGACTTCAGGATGGCTTACGTGTTTCCACCCTTCCCGTTGCTTCCTCGATTGATTGCCAGAATCAAACAAGAGAGAGCATCAGTGATTCTAATAGCACCTGCGTGGCCACGCAGGACTTGGTATGCAGACCTGGTGGACATGTCATCCTGTCCACCTTGGTCTCTACCTCTGAATCAGGACCTTCTGATACAGGGTCCCTTCAAACATCAAAATCTAACTTCTCTGAAGCTGACTGCTTGGAAATTGAACGCTTGATTTTATCAAGACGTGGGTTTTCTGAGTCAGTTATTGATACCTTAATACAGGCTAGGAAACCTGTTACCAGAAAGATTTACCATAAGATATGGCGTAAATACCTATATTGGTGCGAATCCAAAGGTTACTCTTGGAGTAAGGTTAGGATTCCTAGGATATTGTCTTTTCTACAAGAAGGTTTAGAAAAGGGTTTATCTGCTAGTTCTTTAAAGGGACAGATCTCAGCTCTGTCCATTCTGTTACACAAACGTCTGTCAGAAGTTCCTGACGTCCAGGCTTTTTGTCAGGCTTTGGCCAGGATTAAGCCTGTGTTTAAAACTGTTGCTCCACCATGGAGTTTAAAACTTGTTCTTAATGTTTTACAGGGCGTTCCGTTTGAACCCCTTCATTCCATTGATATAAAGTTGTTATCTTGGAAAGTTCTATTTTTAATGGCTATTTCCTCGGCTCGAAGAGTCTCTGAATTATCAGCCTTACATTGTGATTCTCCTTATTTGATTTTTCATTCGGATAAGGTAGTCCTGCGTACTAAACCTGGGTTCTTACCTAAGGTAGTTACTAACAGGAATATCAATCAAGAGATTGTTGTTCCTTCTTTATGCCCAAATCCTTCTTCAAAGAAGGAACGTCTACTGCACAACCTGGATGTAGTCCGTGCTCTAAAATTTTACTTACAGGCAACTAAGGAATTTCGACAAACGTCTTCTCTGTTTGTCATTTACTCTGGGCAGAGGAGAGGTCAAAAAGCTTCCGCTACCTCTCTTTCTTTTTGGCTTCGTAGCATAATTCGTTTAGCTTATGAGACTGCTGGACAGCAGCCTCCTGAAAGAATTACAGCTCATTCTACTAGAGCTGTGGCTTCCACTTGGGCCTTCAAGAATGAGGCCTCTGTTGAACAGATTTGCAAGGCTGCAACTTGGTCTTCGCTTCATACTTTTTCCAAATTTTACAAATTTGACACTTTTGCTTCATCGGAGGCTATTTTTGGGAGAAAGGTTCTTCAGGCAGTGGTTCCTTCTGTATAAAGAGCCTGCCTATCCCTCCCGTCATCCGTGTACTTTTGCTTTGGTATTGGTATCCCAGAAGTAATGATGACCCGTGGACTGATCACACTTAACAGAAGAAAACATAATTTATGCTTACCTGATAAATTCCTTTCTTCTGTAGTGTGATCAGTCCACGGCCCGCCCTGTTTTTAAGGCAGGTAAATATTTTTTAATTTATACTCCAGTCACCACTTCACCCTTGGCTTTTCCTTTCTCGTTGGTCCTTGGTCGAATGACTGGGAGTGACGTAGAGGGGAGGAGCTATATGCAGCTCTGCTGGGTGAATCCTCTTGCACTTCCTGTTGGGGAGGAGTAATATCCCAGAAGTAATGATGACCCGTGGACTGATCACACTACAGAAGAAAGGAATTTATCAGGTAAGCATAAATTATGTTTTTCGACTGGGGTGTAGCCGTAGTCCATTTCAGTCTCTTCAGTAGAGCAATGGTGGCTTTTAAGCAATGGGAACTTGTGGGACATAATTCTCACTGCGCCTCCCATAAAGTTAAATAAAATGCTGCCTTTATACTGTAAGACTATATAGGATATCCAGTCTTATTATTTTTCCACAGGTCTATGTGAGGGAGAGGACCTCTCAAACCTAGTGAGCTGCCTTGCTGCCAGGCAGACTTTATTGAGGTAAGTGCTATTTTATTTTTTTCTGGGCTGCAATCGGGAACAAAGATGGCACTTTTTCTTTATTATTTGTGACTTTGATTATAGCCGTTAACAATCAATGGGCTTATTTTAGGCAGTGGTGTAGGTAATGGGGACGAGGAGACAGGCTCTTGTTGGTGGTGTGTGTTTTTACTTTGCTCCCAGTGGTTTTACTTCAGTTACAAATACCGACCAGGAGGTTTGTTTAATGACATTCATGACGTAACGCACTTGAAATTTTTTTCGCGCTCTCCACTTCCTGTATACCGGAGAGGAGAGTTTCTGTTGCGCTTACTGTTTGTGTCCTATACTTGCCAAAGGATCTTATTTACTTCGCTCCGGTTTGAACCCGAAATCATCTCCATCTTGGGCCCTCAGAGTATCGAGTATTGTACTGTTAGGCAGTTTGGTGCCTCAGCAAGAGCTAATGTTGAGGTGTAGAGGCTGTCTGTTTTTATTGTTTAAAATAATCTTTTGTTGCTGTTAAAATAAAGCAGTTTGTTCTTTTTATTTTAAAGGGGCAGTAACGTTTTTTTCTGTGTAAAGTTTTTTATTAAGAATTGAGTATTTTTATTTTTAATTCTGTAAAGATGGATCAAGATTCTTTGTAAGATTACAGATGTGCTTTATGTTTGAATGCTAACATTGAACCACCAATCCCTTTCTGTTCCTCATGTGTTGAGAGAACATTAAATTTCAGGGATAGACTTTTTGAGCCAACATTGTCTAAGACGGATGCTGTCCAGGAGTCTTCTGACAATGTTCAAGATATTCCGCAGTTTTCTCCTCAGGTGTCCCAAATATTATTGTCCACTAATACAGTGCCCTGCACTTCCTATTAAGCTCCGTCTGGAGTGCCCTTGCAAGACATTGCTTCCCTCATGTCTTCTGCAGTTTCGAATGCGTTGTCTGCTTTTCCCATGCTGCAGGGAAAGTGCAAGAGGAAATGTAAAGAATCAGCGAGTAAGGTTTCTGACACGGTCGTGGCTATTCCGAATGTTCCCTCCCAAAAGTCTGAGGTGGATGCTTCGGTAGCATCTGAGGGTGAAATTTCAGACTCAGTGTAGTTCCTTCCTCTGATGCTGAAGTTGTATCCTTCAGGTTTAAGCTGGAACACCTCTGTTTACTACTTAAGGAGGTTTTGGCTACCTGGGTCGACTCTGACACTACTGTCGTTGTCAACCCTAAGAAGCCTAGTAAACTTAACAAGTATTTTGATGTTCCTTCCATGGTGGAGTGTTTCCCTGTACCAGATCGGGCTACAGAGATTATTGCTAAGGAATGGGAGAGACCGGGTTTCCTATTGCCGACTCTATCAAGGAGTCTTGGCAGATGGTCCCCAAGGTGGAAGGGGCAATCTCCACTTTAGCTAAGAGAACTACTATTCCCATAGAGGATAGCTGTTCTTTCAAGGATCCTATGGATAAGAATTTGGAGGGGTTACTTAAAAAGATGTTCACCAGGGTTTACAATGGCAACCTGCGGTGTATATTGTTACCGTCACTAGTGTGGCGGCATACTGGTTTGATGCGTTGTCTGATTCTATTGAAAGACACTCCCCTTGAAGAGATTCAGGATAGGATCAAGGCTCTTAAATTGACCAATTATTTTATTACGGATGCTACCCTTTAGGTTATCAAATTGAGGGCAAAAATTTCTGGTTTTGCTATACTGGCCCGCAGAGCCTTATGGTTGAAATCCTGGTCTGCGGATGTGTCATCTAAGCTTTTGGCTATTCCTTACAAGGGTAAGACCTTGTTTGGGCCGGGTTTGACTGAGATTATTTCCGACATTACGGGAGGAAAGGGGCATTTCCTCCCTCAGGATAATAGAAATAAGCAGACGGGACGTCAGAGTAATTTTTGTTCCTTTCGAAATTTCAAGGGTAAGCCTTCCTCTCCCTCTACCAAGCAGGAACAGTCCTAGCCTTTCTGGAGGCCTAACCAGTCTTGGAACAAGGGAAAGCAATCTAAAAAGCCTGCTAGTGAATCTGTCAGCATGAAGGGTTTTCCCCCGATCCGGGACTGGATCTTGTGGGGGCAGACTTTCATTCTTCGCTCAGGCTTGGGTTCGGGAAGTTCAAAATCCCTGGGCAGTAGACATAGTGTCCCAGGGATACAAACTAGAATTCAAGTCCTTTCCTCCCAGGGGAAGGTTTCTGCTCTCAAGATTATCTGTAGACAAGATAAAGAGAAGCGTTCTTACACTGTGTTCGGGACCTCTCCGACATGGGAGTGATAGTTCCTGTTCCAATTCAGGAACAGGGTCTTGGTTTTTACTCCAATCTGTTTGTGGTTCCTAAAAATAAGAAACCTTCAGACCAATTTTAGATCTCAAAAGTCTAAACAAATACCTCAGAGTACTGTCCTTCAAGATGGAAACTATTCGCTCCATTCTTCCTTTAGTTCAAGAGGGTCAATTTATGACAACAGTAGATTTTAAAGGACGCGTACCTACATGTTCCCATCCACAGGGATCATCACAAGTTTCTGAGGTTTGCATTTCTACACAAACGCTTCAAGTTTGTGGCTCTTCCATTCGACCTTGCTACAGCTCCCAGAATATTTTCAAAGGTTCTGGGATCCCTGTTGGCAGTTCTTCGATTGCGAGGCATTGCAGTGGCGCCTTATCTGGACGATATTCTGGTTCAGGCCCCATCCTTTAAACAAGCAAGTTTCCACACAGATGCTGTTATCCTTCTTGCACTCTCATGGATGGAATGTTAATTTGGAAAAGAGTTCCTTAATTCCAACTACAAGGGAAGTATTCTTGGGAACCATAATTGATGAAGATATTTCTGACAGAGGTCAGAAAATCGAACATTTTTGATGCTTGTCTGGAGCTTCAATTCTCTCCTCAGCCATCAGTGGCTCAATGTATGAAGGTAATTGGTCTGATAGTAGCCGCTATGGACATCATCCTGTTTGCTCGTTTCCACCTCAGACCTCTGCAGTTATGCATGCTCAGGCAGTGGAACTGGGATGATTCGGATCCATCTCCGCAAATTCATCTGTATCAGATGACAAGAGATTCTCTTCCTTGGTGTTTGTCTCAGGATCATCTCTCCCAGGGAACCTGTTTTCGCAGACCCTCCTGGGTGATTGTGACAACGGATGCCAGCCTACTAGGTTGGGGAGCAGTCTAGGGCCTTCTAAGGGCTCAGGGGACATGGACTCAGGAGGAGTCTGTTCTTCCCATAAACATTCTAGAGCTGAGAGCAATCTTCAATGCTCTTCTGGCCTGGCCTCAGCTTCAGCCCGGTTTATCCGATTTCAATCGGACAACATAACCTCAGTGGCTTACATCAATCATCAGGGAGGAACTCGGAGCTCCTTGGCCATGTCAGAGGTGTCAAAGATTATTCAGTGAGTGGAGACCCACAACTGCTGTCTATCCTGCGATCCACATTCCAGGAGTGGACAATTGGGAAGCAGATTTTCTGAGCAGACAAACCTTTCACCGGGGAAATGGGAACTTCATCCGGAAATGTTTTCCAGCTTGATTCTCAATTGAGGACAGCCGGATCTCGATCTCATGGCATCTCGTCAGAATGCCGAGGTACGTGTCGAGGTCCAGGGACCCTCAGGCGGTACTGATAGATGCTCTGGTGGTTATTTCCTCCGTTTGCTATCCTTCCTCGGGTCATTACTCGAATCAAACAAGAGAGGGCGTCAGTGATTCCCATTGCTCAGGCGTGGCCTCGCGGAATTTGGTATGCAGACTTAGTGGAGATGTCATCTCTCCCCCCTTGGAAAATTCCTCTGAGGAAAGACCTTCTACTTCAAATGCCCTTCCTTCACCCAAATCTAGTTTCTCTGAAGCTGACTGCATGGAGATCGAACGCTTAATTTTATCTAAGCGCGGTTTTTCAGAGTCAGTCATTGAGACCATGATTCAGGCTCGTAAGCCTGTTACCAGGAAGATTTACTATAAGATATGGTGCAAATATCTGTATTTGTGTGAATCCAGAGGCTACTCTTGGAGTAGAGTTCAGATTCCTAGAATTTTATCTTTTATCCAAGACGGTTTGAAAAAGGGTTTATCAGCAAGTTCTTTGAAGGGTCAAATATCTGCCTTGTCTATTTTGTTACATAAACGTCTGGTGGATGTACCAGATGTACAATCGTTATGTCAGGCCTTGGTCAGAATCAGGCCTGTGTTTAAACCAGTTTCTCCTCCCTGGGGTCTTAACCTTGTTCTTAAAGTTCTTCAGCAGGCTCCGTTTGAGCCTACGCATTCTTTAGATATTAAGTTGTTATCTTGGAAGGTTTTGTTTCTAGCTGGTATTTCTTCTGCTCGTATAGTTTCTGAGCTCTCGGCATTACAGTATGAGTCTCCTTACCTTATTTTTCATTCGGATTAGGTAGTTTTATGTACTAAGTTAGATTTTCTTCCTAAAGTAGATTCAGATTGGAACATTAATCAGGAGATTGTTGTTCCTTCTTTATGTCCTAACACTTCTTCTCATAAGGAACGTCTTCTGCACAACCTAGACGTGGTGCGTGCTTTGAAATTCTATTTACAGGCGACTAAGGATTTTCGTCAGTCTTCTGCTCGGTTTGTTGTTTTCTCCGGGAAACGTAAAGGGCAGAAAGCTACGGCTACTTTCTTTGTGGCTGAGGAGTATAATTTGCTTGGCCTATGAAACTGCTGGACAGCAGCCTCCTGAGAAAATCACGGCTCATTCTACAAGGGCCGTTTCCTCTTCCTGGGCATTCAAAAATGAAGCTTCTGTGGAACAGATTTGCAAGGCTGCAACTTGGTCCTCTCTACACACTTTTTCCAAATTCTATAAATTTGATACTTTTGCCTCGGCTGAGGCTTCTTTTGGGAGAAAGGTTCTTCAAGCAGTGGTGCCCTCTGTTTAGGTTCCCTATCTTGTCCCTCCCTTATCTGTGTCCTCTAGCTTGGGTATTGATTCCCAATAGTAATTAGATGATCCATGGACTCACTGTGTCATTAGAAAGAAAACAAAATTTATGCTTACCTGATAAATGTATTTTTCTTGACACAGTGAGTCCGCGGCCCACCCTGTTTTTTGAAGACAGGAATTTTTGTTATGATATAAACCTCAGGTACCTCTGTACCTTGTTGCTTCCTTTCTCTCCTTTGCTTTGGTCGAATGACTGGGGTTAGAGGGAAGGGAGGTGATATTTAACAGCTTTGCTGTGGTGGTCTTTGCCGCCTCCTGCTGGGCAAGAGTGATATTCCCAATAGTAATTAGATGATCCGTGGACTCACCGTGTCAAGAAATAAATAAATTTATCAGGTAAGCATACATTTTTTATTTGTGTTTTTTTCTTTCTAGAATAAGCTGTACATTTTTCAGAACTTTTTTTTTTTTAGCAGATAAACCTATTACCTTTATGATTTAAATATAGTGAAATAAACTAGTCACAGTAGATTAATATCCCATTTAGGAGCTAATATTTTACCCACTTTTTGTAGATGCTACTGAAAAAAGGCTTCGGACTCTACATAGGGTGACATTAAATAGCATAAATCACACTGTTGAACCAGGAAGCATGGTGGTGCTGAATTGCTCAATCAAGTCTAACCTGGCTTCTGTGTCATGGGATTTCAAAGATAAAGATCTGAAGATTGAACTCCCCAAATACCAGTTCCAGGAGACCTCACTGGTTATTTTCAGTGTCGCAGAGTCAGATGCTGGTGTTTACCTCTGCTTGTCTCACGAGTTTGTGAAAAGTCAGTTGGTTTCCCAAGTGATTGTAAAACACATTTTGGAACTGGAAAAAAACCCAACTCCTTTGTTGAGCACAGCACAGGCGACTACAGAGACTGAAGGTAATATTGATACAGCACAAGATTATATTACTACAGAAATGTCTACTACTGAAAAAACTACCACCCCAATTGCAGCAACACCTGTTGCTGTAACAGATATTAGCAGTAAAATGCCCTTGAGCACAGCCTCATTGCCTGAAACATTCAGCCTAGTTCCAGAAGTTCAAGTGGGAAAAGCTTTGTATATGACCACAACAAATGATCGCTCTCTTCTCATCTGCTTGTTTTTATTGTTCTTTGTACTTTTTGTGTTTCAATTCACATACAATTGTTACAAAGGATTTCTGCCGGAAACATGTTTAAAATACCGCGCTGTTTTGTTCCCGGGCAAGAAGAAAACTTCTTCCAACTTCACAGACTCCGAGCAGGGCCTTAAGGAGACTTTGGTGGAGCAAAAGAGTTCCGGGGAGCCACAAAAAGCACCTCAAGATACAGGTTATGAGACTGAGCCAGACTGTGTAAATGGAAACATCCCTCATCAAGAGGATTGTAAAATAGACGTGAAGGAAAAAGAACAACCTTTTGATGTTAAATGTGATATAAAATATGCTGATTCAGATGGAGATTAAACAAGAGTGTTTTTAACGTTTTGGGTTATTGAGGGTGTAGATCAAATGAGCCTGATGTAAAAAAATTTTATTTTTTTTAAAATATATTTAGAATTTAACATTCTCAAAACAAACTCTGACTTGCAATCTTCTGTTAGTTCTGGCTTTAAGCTGTGTATTTGTTGCAACCAGACATTCCTTAAGATAATGGTTAACAACTTTTTTCAGGCTTTTTCACTTTTCTGTTATTGATAAATATATATAAGGGCTGATCCCATTTAATTGCATTTCACAAATTGTTGCAACTTTAATTTAAATTTTAATTCCAAATTGGAAAAAAAAAACTTAGTTTATCAGATTGGTAAGGAGCTAATAAGCTGTGCCCATGTAGGGACACATAGTTTATCTTATTGCTCAAGTTACAACATTAATGTTGCATCGTGCAGAACAAATAGTCTGTTTTCATTCACTTGTGCAATTTTCTAAATCTGGTTTAATTTTCAGAAATGTCTCAGGGAAAAAATTTCTTCAATGCCTTTTTCTTTTTCAATTTCTAGAGTTCTAGAAAAGAGATTAGTTACTTTTTTTGTTTCATGGATGACACCTTTTTTTTTCATCTCATTTAAAGCACGAAATTTGGACTTTTGCGTTACGTTTTTTTGTGTTTTTTTTAAATTTTTTTATAATTACTAAAAGGATGTAAATAATACCGAGCCAAAATAATTCCACTGTGGAGTTGTGGGGACTGATTGTTGATGTTAATTTATATTTCAAGTAAAATGGACCTGTTTCAGGAAACAATACAAAGATGTTGAGGCTTATAGTAAAAAAAAAAAAAAAAGTTTTATCTATTAACTTCTAATAGTCAAACCACTGGATTTAGACCATTTTTTCTGCAAAGAAGGATCAGAATTTGCATGGCAAAACTGGATTATTAAGGACCTTTATTCACATTTATTCTTCCAAGTTCAAGATGGATAAAAACAAATTACTGACTTTTTAAGAAGAAAAAGACTTCAATGTTAACTGTTTATATGTTTGAAAATATGATGTTTTATTTTTCTATATAATTTCTGTATAGAGTATAAAAAATAAAGTATTTTATTGTTTTATGAAAATATTTGAGGAGCAACTAGCTCTTGTGATCTATTGTATGTTAAGAAAAAAATTGGTTTTGTAATTTTTCTTTTTTTTCTTCTTCAAAACAATTGTATTTTCTTTAAATTTGTTAGAGACAACACACTCAAAAATGTCTTTAATATGTATTAAATAGCAACAGCTAAATGTAATTTTTTTTGTTCATTTTAGCCTGAAATCATTAAGACAAATATAGTACAAATGTATAATAAAAAGCTAATGCAATAACACTGTGAATTTTAAATGAGCAGTAGATATTTTTTTTTCTGATAAGTTTTAAAATTTCCCCTTTATCATGTGACAGCCATCAGCCAATCACAAACCTATATATATATATATATATATATATATATATATATATATATATATATATATATATATATATACATACACAAACACACACAGGTGGCCCTCAGTTTGCGCCGGTTCAATTTGTGCCGTTTCCGAATAACGCCCTTCTTTTCAGTCGTGTGACTGCTATTAAAAAGCACTGAGAAGCAGAGTGCATTGATTGAAATAAGAACAGGCCAGTAGGTGGAGCTGTCTCTTGTGTTACAGCAAAGATATGCAAGCTTAACAGGTCTGAAATTCTATCAAGCTGTCAAAGGAATAAGATCTAGCAGCCATGAGGGAAACTTTACATCTTCCTGCCCATGTGCTTGAAGGTCCAGGTGCCTAAAAAAAAATCAGTCCAGCCTGGAATGCATAGAATATCTGCAGACCCGATATTAGCCAACAGTGTATGCTACTGTTTCAATGCAGAGACCTTATTGCTTTGTTTGCAGAAAAATGTTTGTTCATTAAACTTAGTTTGATATATTCTGTGTTGTGTGAATATTTGATACTGTTTATAATGTTGTTTAGCATTTATAGTCTTCATTTCAAAGCTTTAAAAATAATGTATTATAGGTTACTTAGGTTCCAGGCCCCTCTCAAAATTTACACAACTCCCTCACTTCCCATTGACTTACATTATAAACTGGGTTTCTATTTACAACGGTTTCTATTTACAACCATTCCTTCTGGAACCTAACCCTAGTGTAAACTGAGGGCTACCTGTACTATGAACTGTTGCTCAGTAGGAGCTGAAGTGTACAGTGCACAATTTGATAATGGAAGAAAATGGAAAGGTGTGTGTGTTTTTTTTTTTGTCTGGATCATTTTTTTTTAAATTTTAAGTAAAATCTATTTACATTAAAAACTAAAATAACGGCATCAACTGCGGCAGACATGCTTCCTGCTAATGCTCATTGTGTTTGGATCTATTCACAAACTAGCATTAATTCTCTGTACACAACTGATACTGCTCTATTAGTTTCATTTTAAACAATTTATTTTAACATTTTTAGACACAAATTGCTTCTTTAAATGATGATCTTGCATAAGTGAACATTTTCGAGTGCCTTGTCTCTTAAGCTTTACATGTATCACTTTGTGTTTTTTCTTTTCCTTAGTACTTTCTCTTTCTGTCACACAGCCTCATCTCCTATACTTTTTCCTTCTGCTACCTCTTCTTTGTCTTCTGTGGGAACTGATTTCCATCCTTCACTGTCAAGCATGCATCCTGAAGTTCTGTCTAGTGCAAAGACTGAGCTAGTCAGACTACTTCCTCCTTTTCTAACAGATCAGGGACACATCAGTGCCCAAGGGAGCTTTCAACTCTTCTGTCATGCTATTGGTGAGTAACTAGTTTAACACAGTCTTTAGACTAAATTTTAAATGCTTTTCATAATGGCATTTGCTAATGTTCCATTTGTTATTTCTATATATAAATATTTGTTTGAATATTTGCTATGTATTCCCTTCACTGTGTCCCATTTCTTAAGTACACAAAGAGCTATCGAGAAATCAGTATAGTATCCTAATTTATAGCTGTAAGTTTTAATGAGTCCCTCCATTATTTATTTATTTTTTTAACTTGCCAGCTGTATGCAGGTGAGGCTGAGGCTTATTCAAAGTTCATAATACACTTATTTACCTGACAGAAAAGTACTGTTACTATACTATAATTAAATAAAAGTTAAATTATAGTGAAAAAATGTGTTTAATTTGTATTTGCTGCAGACTGAGAATGTATATCCTGTGGGATTCAATTTCCCAGAGAGCTTCATTACTTTCTAGGTTGAATCATTTGAAACCTGAAAATACTGTAGTATAGTTGTAAATAAGCTTACAAGAAGATATCGCCTGAACTAAGATATAGAAATTTGGTTGAACATCTGGAACAGTCTGAAGGACCACCTTGTCCTGCTAGAAAACTAGAAAAGGTTCATTCTCTGATAAAACTTGTAATTCAGAAACACACCTTCCAAATGTGACAGCCACCAAAAATCATGTCTTCAAAGTCAAATACCATAAGTACACTGATTTCATTGGTTTAAAAGGGGAACCCATTAAAGTATCAAGAACCAAAGGCAAATGTAATTGTCAGACAATTCTTACATGGTGGACGAAGATGTGATAGAGCTTGAAGGAATTGAAGCATAATAGGATCTTGAGCCCATTTTACACCTGTTAGGCTTTACAATTTACTCCCGATCCAGATCCCGTGTCACTGCATACTACACAGGATGGGTCTTCTGCAGCTTGATAAGCATGGTAGAATGAGTGCTAAAAGATAAGTAGGTACTTGCACTCAAGTAACCCACAGGCTATTAGCATGAACATGTACAAATGATTCACATTGCCTAGGGATGTAGTCGTATACACCAGATAACACTACTTACAGTTTAAGGGACTTTTGGGCACTTTTACACATTTACAGTAAAACTGAGGTGCTCTGTTTTTAAATGTATGTATTTACAGGTTTAAGCACATACTAGATTATCAGGATCATTTCTGAAGCTGGGGAGCTCATTTTCAGAAGCTTCTATAATTTGTTCTGTGTAGACCTGAGGAGGTTTACTTTTTTACTGCCAAAACAGTGTGCTCTTTATCTCACAGATGATGGCCAGCTTTAATGACACACTGTAATTTCTCCTCAGAGCCTTGGAGTGGAAAGCACCCTAAATAACAAGGGCTTACATTTGATTAACCCTTTATTGATTCAAATTGTCTTTTTTTTATATTTTAAAGTACAATTCTTTTTTTCTCTTAAAGAGACAGTACCCATTTGTTTCTCACAGGGGCTTCATTCTTACATTGTGCTAATTTCTCCTACATTGGTGTGTCCGGTCCACGGCTTCATCCTTACTTGTGGGAATATTCTCTTCCCTAACAGGAAATGGCAAAGAGAGCACAGCAAAAGCTGCCCATATAGCTCCCCCTCTGGCTCCGCCCCCCAGTCATTCTCTTTGCCGCTCTGAACAAGTAGCATCTCCACGGGGATGGTAAAGAGTATGTGGTGTTGTAGTTTTATTTCTTCTATCAAGATGATTCTTCAAATGAAGGTAGTGGGGATAGTTCATCATCCTCTCCTTCTGTATCAACACCAGTTTTGCCCGCGCAGGCGACACCTAGTACATCTAGCGCGCCAATGCTTGTTACTATGCAGCAATTAACTGCAGTAATGGATAATTCTATAGCAAATCTTTTATCCAAACTGCCAGCATTTCCCAGAAAGCGTAATTGCTCAGTTTTAAATACAGAGGATGAGCAAGTGTGCGCTGACGATAATTTATCTGTTATACCCTCACACCAGTCTGAATTGGCAGTGAGGGAGGGTCTGTCTGAGGGAGAAATTTCTGATTCAGGAAAAGTTTCTCAGCAGGCAGAACCTGATATCGTGGCATTTAAATTTAAGTTAGAACACCTCCGAGCCCTGCTTAAGGAGGTGCTAACTACTCTTGATGATTGTGACTCTTTGGTGATTCCAGAGAAATTGTGCAAAATGGACAAATTCCTAGAGGTGCCTGTGCACGCTGATGCCTTTCCGATACCCAAGAGGGTGGCGGATATAGTGACCAAGGAGTGGGAGAAGCCAGGTATACCTTTTGTCCCACCTCCTATATTTAAGAAAATGTTCCCCATTGTAGGGACGCATGGCAAACAGTCCCTAAAGTTGAGGGGGCAGTTTCTACGTTGGCCAAGCGCACGACTATTCCCATTGAGGACAGTTGTGCTTTCAAAGATCCTATGGATAAAAAATTGGAAGGATTGCTTAAAAAGATATTTGTTCAGCAAGGTTTCCTTCTCCAACCAATTTCGTGCATTATTCCTGTCACAACGGCGGCGTCTTTATGGTTCGAGGAACTAGAAAATTCGCTCCATAAGGAGACTCCATATGAGGAAGTCATGGACAGAATTCACGTACTAAAGTTGGCTAATTCCTTTATTTTAGATGTTGCTTTTCAATTGGCTAAATTAGCGGCGAAAAATTCAGGTTTTGCAATAGTGACGCGCAGAGCGCTTTGGCTAAAATCTTGGTCGGCGGATGTGTTGTCCAAGACAAAACTGCTTAATATTCCTTTCAAAGGTAAGACCCTTTTCGGGCCAGAATTGAAGGAGATTATTTCAGACATCACTGGGGGAAAGGGCCATGCCCTCCCACAGGATAGGCCTTTCAAGGCTAAGAACAAATCTAATTTTCGTTCCTTTCGCAATTTCAGGAACGGGACCGGCTTCTAACTCTGCAGCCTCTAGACAAGAGGGTAACGCTTCCCAGCCTAAACCAGCATGGAAACCAATGCAAGGCTGGAACAAGGGTAAACAGGCCAAGAAGCCTGCTGCTGCTACCAAGACAGCATGAAGGGGTAGCCCCCGATCCGGGACCGGATCTAGTAGGGGGCAGACTTTCTCTCTTTGCTCAGGCTTGGGCAAGAGATGTTCCGGATCCCTGGGCACTAGAAATAGTCTCTCAGGGGTATCTTCTAGAGTTCAAGGAACTTCCTCCAAGGGAAAGGTTCCACATATCTCGCTTATCTTCAGACCAGATAAAGAGACAGGCATTCTTACATTGCGTAGGAGACCTATTAAAGATGGGAGTGATACACCCAGTTCCAACAGCGGAACAAGGTCTGGGGTTTTACTCAAACCTGTTTGTAGTTCCCAAAAAAGAGGGAACTTTCAGGCCAATTCTGGATTTAAAAATTCTAAACAAATTCCTCAGAGTTCCATCATTCAAAATGGAAACCATTTGAACGATTTTACCAACAATCCAGGAGGGTCAATACATGACTACCGTGGACTTAAAGGATGCGTACCTACATATTCCTATCCACAAAGATCATCATCAGTTCCTAAGGTTCGCCTTTCTGGACAAACATTACCAGTTCGTGGCTCTTCCGTTCGGTTTAGCCACTGCTCCCAGAATTTTCACAAAGGTGCTAGGGTCCCTACTAGCGGTTCTAAGACCGAGGGGCATTGCGGTGGCACCTTACTTAGACGACATCCTAATCCAAGCGTCATCCCTTTCCAGATCAAGGGCTCATACAGACATTGTATTAGCCTTTCTCAGGTCTCACGGGTGGAAGGTGAACGTAGAAAAGAGTTCCCTGTCCCCGTCTACAAGGGTTCCCTTTCTGGGAACAATAATAGATTCTGTAGAAATGAAGATCTTTCTGACAGAGGTCAGAAAATTAAAACTTCTAAATGCTTGTCAAGTTCTTCAATCTATTCCTCAGCCTTCCATAGCTCAGTACATGGAGGTAATAGGACTAATGGTTGCAGCAATGGACGTGGTTCCTTTTGCTCGAATTCATCTAAGACCATTGCAACTGTGCATGCTCAAACAGTGGAATGGGGATTATGCAGACCTGTCTCCCCAGATTCAAGTAGACCAGGTAACCAGAGACTCGCTCCGCTGGTGGTTGACTCAGGATCACCTGTCTCAGGGAATGAGTTTCCGCAGACCAGAGTGGGTCATCGTCACGACCGACGCCAGTCTCTTAGGCTGGGGCGCGGTCTGGGACTCCCTGAAAGCTCAGGGTCTATGGTCTCGGGAAGAGTCCCTTCTCCCGATAAACATTTTGGAACTGAGAGCTATATTCAATGCGCTCCTGGCCTGGCCTCACCTAGCGAAGGCCAGATTCATAAGATTTCAGTCGGACAACTTGACGACTGTAGCGTACATCAATCATCAGGGGGGAACAAAGAGTTCCTTGGCGATGACAGAGGTATCCAAGATCATCAAATGGGCGGAGGATCACTCCTGCCACCTATCTGCAATCCACATCCCAGGAGTAGACAACTTGGAGGCGGATTATTTGAGGAGTCAGACTTTCCATCCGGGGGAGTGGTAACTCCACCCGGAGGTCTTTGCCCAGTTAACTCAACTATGGGGCACTCCGGATATGGATCTGATGGCATCTCGTCAGAACTTCAAAGTTCCTCGATACGGGTCCAGATCCAGGGATCCCAGGGCGACACTAGTGGATGCATTAGTGGCGCCTTGGTCGTTCAATCTAGCTTATTTATTTCCACCGTTCCCTCTCCTTCCCAGGCTGGTAGCCAGGATCAAACAGGAGAAGGCCTCGGTGATCCTAATAGCTCCTGCGTGGCCACGCAGGACTTGGTATGCAGACCTGGTGAATATGTCATCGGCTCCACCATGGAAGCTACCTTTGAGACAGGTCCATTCGAACATCCAAATCTAGTCTCTCTGCAACTGACTGCTTGGAAATTGAACGCTTGATTCTATCTAAGCGTGGGTTTTCAGATTCAGTTATAGATGGTTCAAGCCAGAAAGCCTATGACTAGGAAGATTTACCATAAGATATGGCACAAATATATCTGTTGGTGCGAATCCAAGGGTTTTTCTTGGAGTAAAATCAAAATTCCTAGGATTCTTTCCTTTCTCCAAGAGGGCTTGGAGAAAGGTCTGTCAACTAGTCCTCTAAAGGGACAGATATCTGCTCTGTCTGTCTTGTTGCACAAACGTCTGGCAGCCGTGCCAGATGTACAAGCGTTTGTACAGGCATTAGTCAGAATCAAGCCTGTTTACAGACCTATGACTCCTCCATGGAGTCTAAACTTAGTTCTTTCAGTTCTTCAAGGGGTTCCGTTTGAACCTTTGCATTCCATAGATATTAAGTTACTATCTTGGAAAGTTCTGTTTTTAGTTGCTATTTCTTCTGCCAGAAGAGTTTCTGAATTATCTGCTTTGCAGTGTACTTCTCCCTATCTGGTATTTCATGCAGATAAGGTAGTTTTACGTACCAAACCTGGTTTTCTTCCAAAAGTAGTTTCCAACAGGAATATTAACCAGGAAATAGTTGTTCCTTCTCTATGTCCGAATCCAGTTTACAAGAAGGAACGTTTGTTACACAACCTAGATGTGGTCCGTGCTTTAAAATTCTATTTAGAAGCAACAAAACAAACATCATATTTGTTTGTCGTTTATTCTGATAAGAGGAGAGGGCAGAAAGCTACTGCTACCTCTCTTTCTTTTTGGCTGAAAAGCATCATCAGATTGGCTTATGAGACTGCCGGACGGCAGCCTCCTGAACGAATTACAGCTCACTCTACTAGAGCTGTGGCTTCCACATGGGCCTTCAAGAACGAGGCTTCTGTTGATCAGATCTGTAAGGCAACGACTTGGTCTTCTCTGCATACTTTTGCCAAATTTTACAAATTCGATACTTATGCTTCTTCGGAGGCTGTTTTTGGGAGAAAGGTGTTGCAAGCTGTGGTGCCTTCCGTTTAGGTTACCTGACTTGTTCCCTCCCTTCATCCGTGTCCTAAAGCTTTGGTATTGGTTCCCACAAGTAAGGATGAAGCCGTGGACCGGACACACCAATATAGGAGAAAACAGAATTTGTTTACCTGATAAATTTCTTTCTCCTACGGTGTGTCTGGTCCACGGCCCGCCCTGGCTTTTAGTCAGGTTTAAAAAAATTTGTTTCTGTACACTACAGTCACCACGGCACCCTATAGTTTCTCCTTTTTTCTCCTAACCGTCGGTCGAATGACTGGGGGGCGGAGCCAGAGGGGGAGCTATATGGGCAGCTTTTGCTGTGCTCTCTTTGCCATTTCCTGTTAGGGAAGAGAATATTCCCACAAGTAAGGATGAAGCCGTGGACCAGACACACCGTAGGAGAAAGAAATTTATCAGGTAAACATAAATTCTGTTTTTGTGTGTTCCCCTGAGAAAGCTCTGTTCTGTGCATGTTATACTATATTTCTGTGCTGCTATCTAATTTTAGATACGTGCCTGTCCTTACTATTCTAAATCATTATGGAGAAAACTGGAACAACTTTTCTTAGGACATAGCACAGATCCCTTAGAAGAGTGATCTACTGACAATTTAACCCCTTCACATGTTTTTTATGTAAGGAAGTGTTGGTGTGTCATCCTACCCAGCTTTGTAAACTGTGCTCAGTGTGTATCTATTGCTAGACAGGGTCATGCAGCATTGTATTTGCAGCAGATATTAAAATACACCAAGGTTATCCCCATGACATTTCTACAGACCTGCCTCCTAACTTTCAAATTGTACATTTACTCTGCATGTAACTGGTGGAGGCATGAAAGATGTCAGTTGTGAAATTGCAAACGCATGCAAAGAATAGAAGACAACCCTTCACAGGCCCTGGGCTTATCTGGAACATGCCGAAGCGACCCATCTAGGTACCCTGCTGGAGTACAATTAAATTAGTCCTTCTATTCAACTGAGGACAATTATTCAGAAACCCAGGACCCACCTTCTGATGTAGAAGATATGTACTTTAATTTCAAATTGAAGCACATACTTGCTCTACTGCACAAAGTCTCTTACTTGATCTTTTCCGCTGACGGGCCATATGTTTCGTCCAGCTGTTATTGCCCAAGGAGTTTCCCTTGATGAAAGGAGGTTGGTCAAGATTGCAAGCGGTTTCATTTTTGATGAAGCTATTGAAATAATTTGCATTAATGCAAAGTGTACTGCTTTGACTGTTCTGGCTTGAAGAGCCTTATGGGCTACTGATATAGTATCTAAAAGCAGACTTCTTTCCCTTCATTTTCTGGGAAATATCCCGTTTGCACCTGGACTGGATGCTATTGTTGCTACAGTCACTGAAGACAAAGGAACTTTCCTGCTGCAAGACAAAAAAAAGCAGTGTTAAAGGGACAGTAAAGTTAAAAAAAAATATTCATGATTCAGATAGGGCATGTAATTTTAAACAACTTTCCAATTTACTTTTATTACCGATTTTGCTTTGTTTTCTTGGTATTCTTAGTTGAAAGCTAAACCTAGGAGGTTCATATGCTCCTTTCTTAGACCTTGAAGGCCGCGTCTAATCTGAAAGCATTTTCACAGTTCATGTGTGTCATATAGATAACATTGAGCTCAGGCACGTGAAGCTCCTAGGAGTCAGAACGGGCTAAAAATGCATGTCTGTCAAAAGAATTGAAATAAGCGGGCAGTTTGCAGAGGCTTAGATACAAGGTAATTAGAGGTAAAAAGTGTATTTAACTGTTTGTTATGCAAAACTGGGGAATGGGTAATAAAGGGATTATCTTTCTTTTTAAAAAAACAACATTTCTGGTGTTGACTGTCCCTTTAAGTCTGCTAGATGATTTTGTTTAGTTATTCCAAAACGCAATGTTCCTTCTCTTAATTGTCTCAGAAGTCAGACGAAGAGGAAACATTGCCTTGGAGCTGTCTATGTCTAAACAGACCATAAAAAAAGCTTGGCCCTTCCTCCAAATCAGCACGAATGTGCGGCCCCCAACCCAGACTCCTTTCCAATTTCCCTGGGGTACCGCATAGGCTTTCGGTCTCACCCTCCTCAAGGAAGATTCCGCCTGTCTCATGTTCCAGAGGATTCTTTTAAAGGCCAAAGCTTTTTTTGGTATGCGTAACAGACCTAGAAGCCATGGTAGTAATGACTCTTGTAGGAATAGAATCCGTACTAATGAAACCTTTTTCCTTCTTAATACAGGGAGAGTCCACAGATGCATTTATTACTTGTGGGAAAATACTGAACCTGGCCACCAGGAGGAGGCAAAGACACCCCAGGTAAATGCTTAAATACCTCCCCAACTTCCCTCATCCCCCAGTCATTCTTTGCCTTTCATCACAGGAGGTTGGCAGAGAAGTGTCAGAAGATTTCGGAGTAGTTCCTTAGGAAGGGTATCTACCCTTCGAGATGGGACTGGAGTTTTAAGTAGTCTTGTCAGCCTCTCAGCGAGAGCATTGATGATAGAGTCTGGAGATGCAGGGAGAGTCTTTCTGAGAAGACATCCAGACTCCTTAACAGCTCCTAAGCAATCAGCGTTGACGAGTTTCGCTGCCTGATTTTCTTCACTCAAGTCCATGTCAGAGGCGCTGCTACAATCTGTCAAACTTGAAAGAACGTGTTTCTGTTCCATGGCATAGATCATTTCATTTTTTATACATATGTTAACGATAGAAGACAGGGTCACAGTGGGACTCCTTTATCTTTACGGAATCAAGGGTTAATATCTCTTGAGGGGGATTATTGAACAGTGGGGTTTTTAATCATATTTATGTGATTTTGACTGCTTTATGTGTGGAAGGCGTTGGACTTATAGGCTGATTCGGAACGTACAGGTTATTTTTCTATTGAGAGCTGCACATTTTTATATTTTTTTGGTTTTTTTAAATTTATATTTTTATTAAGGTAATAAAAACAAACAACATAAAATGAAAATGCAGTTTCCAACTACAAATACAATCATGAGACATATGATAAGTTACAAGACGGTACAAAAATAATCAAAGAGATCCTGTGAATAACCTCTGCAGTACATAAGTGACTAGTCCAAGTGCATAAAGATATTATATGACTGATACCTCATTTTTTTCCCTATATTACCTATAAGATGTGGAAGAGACCTCTTCCGGACTTTGAAAACAAACTGTAGACATAAGAAGGTTATGAAGTGTGTAAACAGTTAACCGGCGCCAACCTAATGTCTGAGGATGAGTCAGGGACAATTGTAGGTAATACCGATGCCTATGGTAGGGAATTAGTTTGTACAGTTAAGGCACTTAATAGTAGTTATATAACGCAAATCAGCATAAGGCAAGAAATGCTTATCAGCCTAATGCTTCCATTAATATCTTACTATAGACTGTTAGGGGGTATATTCTTGTGTAACAGATCGCAGAAAACTAGATATTCAGTGGGTATCAGAGGTGCGGAGATGGGGTCTAAATAATCCCCCAATTTAAATGCAGGCGATGAGCTGTCCAATCAGAGTTCAAGCAGGGGGAGAGCAGAGCAGCTAGGATAGTAACGGAAGGAGAGAGAAAGGGGGAAAAAAGGAACCCCGTGGGGGGGCACATGATCTCTACCCCCTTAGAACCAGGCACGGGAAGGGGGGAAATGACACATTCCCCTCCCGCAAGGGCCTTATGTTAGTGGTTTAGTATATTCCCTCAGAGAGAATTCTGTCCTCCCCCAATGAGTCCCATGGGCCCCAAGTCATGGTGTGGAGGTCCATTTGCTGGCGTGCACGATATACATAGTTTTCCATGGACCGAAAGTAGGAGATGAGGTTGACCAGAGCCTGCCAATTGGGACAGTCACATTTTTTCCAGTTTCTAGCGATTAGCAGTTTGGCGGCCATCAATATTATCAGCAGAATGCGGTTTGATGCAGAGAGAGGCCGCAGGCCAGCGTGAATCAGGGCTGTCTCCGGGGATAGAGACACGAGACCAAGGCAACGGCAGAGAGACTCCACTCTGCCCCACAGAGGGTCAGTAATGGGGCAGGTCCACCAAATATGTTGGGGGTCTCCTATCTGTTGACAACCTCTCCAACAGAGAGGGGAGCTGCCCAGGAACATTTTGTGTATTTTCGTAGGGACATAATGCCATCTAGTCAGCAGCTTGTAGAACAGCTCAAAGAGCGTCATACAATGGATGGAAGACTTAGTGTGCTGGATAGCATCTGACCACACTTCCGTCGGCAGGTCCACTCCCCAGTCTCTCTCCCAATCCTCCATTTGTCTGGACTTAATAAGTTTAGCAGAATCTAGGAGTATTTGATAGTGGGAGGACAAAGGAGAGATGTGTTGAGAGTCTGAGGATAGTCTGTTTTCCCAAGGTGTCAGTGGTCTGGGAGGGGCATCAAAGAAGCCCCATGATCTCAAGATCGAGGAGAGCCTTAGGAGGTCAAACCTGAATTTAGTTGGAATGTTATGGGTTTGTGCTACGGATTCGAGAGCTGCACAGTTTTATTAATCTGGCGTGCTTTTCTTTTGCAAGATGTACCGAGTCCACGGATTCATCCTAACTTGTGGGATATTGTCCTTCCTGACAGGAAGTAGCAAAGAGAGCACCACAGCAGAGCTTTCTATATAGCCCCCCCTTAACTCCACCCCCCAGTCATTCATTTTGCTGGCTCTAAGCAGGAAGGGTAAAGAGAAAAGGTGTTAAACTGTTAGTTTTATTTTATCTTCAATCAAGTGTTTGTTATTTTTAAATGGTACCGGTGTTGTACTATTTACTCTCAGGCAGGACATAGATGAAGATGGAGGATGATGATCTTAGCATTTGTAACCTTGGTTCACTGCTGTTCCCACAGAAGCTGAGGAGTACAGGAAAACTTCAGTGTGAGGAACAGTTTCTAGCTATACAGCAATGAGGTATGTTCAGTCATATTTTCTGCAGAGACTGTGTTAACTCAGAAAGGCTGGCCGTGTCCCCATTAGGGGAAGGGTAAGCAGTAATCCTAGTGTTATCAGAGGTTTTTACTAGCTTGCATAAAGGGTTAATTTGTTGTGGGCACTCAGTTTATGTGAATTTGGGACAAACGTTTTTGTGTCTGGGAGTAATGTTTTCTGTTTTATCGGACATTTGCTTGAGGGTTCTTCGAGGTTGTTTATAACACACATGGCTTTCAGGCAGGGTTTGTTAGTTGTGTAGGCCCCAGCAACATCAAGTGAAGTGGGCGGGGCCTACATTTACAAGCAGCAAGCAACTTCTGAGGTTCTGAGGGACTAATTGAAGCTTTAAACCCCATATTATCGCTTCCTAAGGGCAGGTAGGACCACAGCAGAGCTGTGGCAAGGTGCTTTAGGGGTTTTTAACCGGTTTTAGACACTTATCAATCCGTTTTTTTCATTTACGGGTTTATTGCTTATTAACTTGTGGTGCAATCCTTCTAAAGCTTAGTGGGTACACTTAAAATTTCAGAAAAATTTAAGCAATTTTAACCTGTTTTGCAGTTTGTGTATGCCTTTTTTTTCTCTTAAAGGTACAGTACCGTTTTTGCAAATTGTGTTTTTTTTTCATTAAATAAAGTGTTTTCCAAGCTTGCTTGCTTCATTACTAGCCTGTTAAACATGTCTGACACTGAGGAAACTCATTGTTCAATTTGTTTAGAAGCCATTGTGGAACCCCCTCTAAGAATGTGTCCCAATTGTACTGATATGTCTATAAATTGCAAACAGCATATTTTGACTTATAAGAATTTGGCATTAAATGATTCTCAGACAGAAGTAAATCAGGTTTTGCCATCTAGTTCTCCAAGTGTCACAACCAGTTACGCCCGCACAAGTGATGCCAAGTACTTCTAGTGCGTCTAATTCTTTCACCTTGCACGATATGGCTTCAGTTATGAATACTACCCTCACAGAGGTTTTATCTAAACTGCCTGGGTTGCAAGGGAAGCGCAGTAGCTCTGGGTTAAGAACAAATTCTGAGCCTTCTGACGCTTTAGTAGCCGTATCCGATATTCCCTCACAATGTTCTGAGGTAGGGATGAGGGATTTGCTGTCTGAGGGAGAGATTTCTGATTCAAGAAAGAAGTTCCCTCAGACAGATTCAAATATGACGGCATTTAAATTTAAGCTAGGGCACCTCCGTTTATTGCTCAGGGAGGTTTTAGCTACTCTGGATGATTGTGACCCTATTGTCGTTTCAGAGAAATTGTTTAAAATAGACAAATATTTAGAGGTTCCTGTTTACACTGATGTTTTTCCGGTCCCTAAGAGGATTTCGGACAATGTTACTAAGGAGTGGGATAGACCAGGTATTCCGTTCGCTCCCCCTCCTATTTTTAAAAAAATGTTCCCCATTTCTGACACCATAAAGGACTCATGGCAGACGGTCCCTAAGGTGGAGTGAGCTATTTCTACTCTGGCGAAGCGGACAACTATACTTATTGAAGACATTTGTGCTTTCATTGATCCTATGGATAAAAAGTTAGAGGGTCTCCTAAAGAAAATTTTCGTTCATCAGGGTTTTCTTCTTCAATATATAGCGTGCATTGTTCCGGTAACCACTGCAGCTGCTTTTTGGTTTGAGGCTCTAGAAGAGGCTCTTCAGATGGAGACCCCACTAGATGATATTTTGGACAGAATTAAGGCCCTTAAGTTGGCTAATTTTTTTATTAGACGCCACTTTTCATCTTGCTAAGTTAGCGGCAAAGAATTCAGGTTTTGCCATTTTAGCGCGAAGAGCGTTATGGCTTAAGTCTTGGTCAGCTGATGTGTCATCTAAATCTAAGCTTTTGACCATCCCTTTCAAAGGTAAAACCCTATTCGGGCTTGCACTAAAAGAGATCATTTCAGACATCACTGGAGGGAAGAGTCATGCCCTCCCTCAAGATAAGTCAAATAAGACAAGGACCAAACAAAATAATTTTCATTCCTTTCGAAACTTTAAGGGTGGTCCTGCTTCCTCTTCCCCTGCTGCAAAGCAAGAAGGGGACTTTGCTCAATCCAAGCCAACCTGGAGACCTAACCAGGCTTGGAACAAGGGTAAACAGGCCAAAAAGCCTGCTGCTGCCACATAGACAGCATGAAGGGGTAGCCCCCGATCCGGGACCGGATCAAGTAGGGGGCAGACTTTCTCTCTTTGCTCAGGTCTCCTGGGCCATAGAAATTGTAACCCAGGGGTATCTCCTAGATTTCAAAGATTCTCCTCCAAGGGGGAGGTTCCATCTTTCTCAATTGTCTGTAAACCAGACAAAAAGTGAGGCGTTCTTACGCTGTGTAGAAGACCTTTTTACCATGGGAGTGATCTGCCCAGTTCCGAAAACAAAACAGGGGCAAGGTTTCTACTCCAATCTGTTTGTGGTTCCCAAAAAAGAGGGAACCTTCAGACCAATTCTAGATCTCAAGATCCTAAACCAATTCCTAAGAGTTCCATCCTTCAAGATGGAGATCATTCGGACTATTTTACCAATGATCCAGGAGGGTCAATATATGACTACCGTGGATCTAAAGGATGTGTATCTACACATTCCTTTTTCCAATAAATTTTTTATTGATCTCCAAGAGACATAATATTATAATGAAAACAAACAGCGGCAGAACATTTCATAAAAATATATACAAATAGAAATCAAAAATTATAAATACAAATAATTTGCCGTAATCTTCTTTGTCTTACTGGATTTTTCTACTCTGCATAAAACACAGCAAATATAAATAAAATAAATAACAAAAAAAAAAATTCCCCCCCCCCCCCATCCCCCACCGTCACCACCCGAATCTCAATCAAACACCCACGAATAGTGTCAGATACTCTATGGCCCACTACTGATCCACGAGGCCGGAAATTTCCCCAAAAGTACCATTTCTGCGAAACTAATAGACAAACGGAATGGGAAAAGTATCTGTCTTTGGATTGGGACAGAGTAAGACTTAAAGGGACAGTCTAGACCCAATATTTATTCTTTAGTACTTATTGTTACATACCAGATAAGCATCTTGCAACAGGTTCCACATCTATAAGCTTGTAAGAAGTACATGAAACTTTTAAAAAATCATCGTTTGTTAGCAACTGAAAATGGCCACTAAGCTCCGCCCACAGCTTTCTTCTTGTCTAGTTAGTCTTTTTCTTGTGTGACAGTTTAGCAGTGCACGTTTAATATTTTTCAGTTAGCTATTTAAAATTCAGCATGTGCAACTGGAAATGCAGGGGACATTTATTGTAGACGGACCAGCATCAGTACTAACAACTATTAATTGTTATTGTGGCTGTCAATTGGCAGTTCTGTTTGCTTTTTACTTGTGCATTTTTTCTGCTGTGAGTGATTATTATCATATTATCTTATATTCTTCTGCTAAGAAAATGTATTTTCTTTATTGATAAAAAAAAACAATATGAACTTGTTTTCTTTGCATTTTTTGATGTCTTAAAACACTGCATCTTTTTTGTTATTTTGACCAGTTGTCAATTTCTGCAAATAAATACTTTAAATGCCAATATTTTTATTTGCAATTTGGGGGAAATGTCAGTAGTTTATAGAATAAAACAAAAATGTTCATATTACTCAAACAAATACACTACAGAAGAACCTAAGATGGCGGCAATAGAGGGGAGGGTAGAGAGCTGTTTGAGGGGGGATCAGGGACAGAGGGATAGGGACAGGGACAGCAGTATAGGGACAGAGGGATAGGTACAGAAGGATAGGGACAGAGGGATAGGTACAGAAGGATAGGGACAGCAGTACAGGGACAGAGGGATAGGTACAGAAGGATAGGGACAGCAGTATAGGGACAGAGGGATAGGTACATGTTACAGAAGCATTAGTTATTCTGTTGTGAAGAGCTTATTTCCCAGCAGCAATGCCTGAACCAGCAAGCCAGCGCCTAAGAAGGGCTCCAAGAAAACTGTAACAAGTTTCATTTCATAAAGAGTTAACTCTTTTTTTTCAGCTTTTAGAAACTATTGTCTAATCACCTCTGGAGCCAGACTGCTAATTGATAAGATGAACTTGTAAACTTGTTATCTTAAGTACTGTAATCCTATTGTGGCCTGTCAAAGGACAGTGCTCTCTATCTAAATGTGTGATGGGGGATTTTGTGCTTCCCCCCCTCTCCCCCTGGGAGTGCCCTGTGTGCATGTAACCTTAATAAAAAGCAGGCTGGGCATCCCAGTCCTGAGTTCTTGTTTGACCCTCAATCGCAGCGTTGACTCGTTTTTGTGGGCAGAAGGGTATCCTAGCTGTACTACAGCTAAGGGAGATTATTCTATATTTGCGAGACTCATATAGAATACTATGGAAAGCAGCTTCTCCCCTCTTTAGCAATAGGGATCCAGGCTACTAAGCGGTCCATCTCTCAGCGAGACTAAGGGTAACCGTAACATTTGGCGGCAGCGGCGGGATTTTCCTGGATTTCCTAGGAGAGGTACAGAACGGATGGAGAGCGCTTACGAAAAATTGAAGCGTACAACCCTAAAGGATTTACTTGAAAGCAGAGGGGGGTACGCCAGCAACCGGCCGAGGAGAGAGCTGATCGCAGAATTGACCGAACTGGATCAGAGCTTCACAATGGCGGAAACACCGACCACGATTAGTGACGAAAAAACCAGGATTGTTCGGGAAAGGCTCTCATTATACGGGCCGAACCCCTCCATGGAATTGGTACAGCAGTTGATGGCGGAGGCGGACGAGGATATACGAGAGACTCGAGCCCACGAACTCAACCTAGCGAACGCACACCGCAATGCTGAAGCCCCGCAGGTAATCATCCCTGTCGAAAATGCTGGGAGGCCCAAGATACCCTATGCGGCATTTCGACCCTTCCTAGAGAGCAAGACAGGGATTGATGAATATTTGGCGGACTTCGAAAGGCAATGTGCCCTGCACCAGATTCCCAACAGAGAGTGGCCCACGATATTGTCTGGGAAACTATCCGGGCGAGCCCTGGAAGCCTTTCGTACTCTGGGTGCTGAGGAAGTGACACAGTATGAGCTAGTTAAGGAGACACTGTTGCGACGGTACGCTGTAACTCCGGACACGTATCGCCGACAGTTTCGGGGCACGGAAAAGAAGCCTAACGATACCCATATGGAATGGGCGCACCGAATGCGGAGAGCGGCAAATCACTGGCTGAGCGGAAGTAAAGCGGTGACTGGGGAGGAAATTTTACAATTGTTTCTCTTAGAACATTTTTATAATGGCATGGAACAGCAAGGGAAGGAATGGCTGCGAGACAGGCGGCCTTCTACCTTAGAAGAAGCAGCCAAATTGGCCGATGAACATTATGACTCCCGTCTTCACGAACCCATGAACTACCGAGCTCCAGCACGGGTCGAACCCAGAGAGGTTTACCGTGCACCCCCTCGTGCTGAATTCCGAGCCCCGGTGCCCACAGGGCCCGTCCGACACTCAGGACCACCCAATAACAGCTCTGAGCGTCCCAGACCGACTTGCCACCGATGCAAGCAACCAGGGCATTTCATGGCTAGCTGCCCCCTTAATACGCACCAGACACCCAGGAATTACAATTACCCCTCTGGGTCCTATCGTCCGGCCCGGGCCCTCTGTGTTAACCAAGAGGCCCCTATGGAGGGATATGTGGGGCCGCTTCACGAGGCAGACCCTGTATATGCTGCCTCAGATAACCGCCAGCACCATCGGCAGAGGGTATGGCTCGAGGGGCGATCTACCGAGGGATTGCGAGACACAGGGGCTACTATCACGCTGGTACAGAGTAATTTGGTGCCAGAGCACAAGCGATCCGGACAGACTGTGGCCGTTAGAGTGGCGGGGGGGGATGTGTACAAAATTCCAACAGCTAAAGTGCATCTTGATTGGGGAGCGGGAAAGGGGGCTGTGAACGTGGGCCTAATGGATAATTTACCTGCCGAAGTACTACTGGGCAACGATTTGGGCTCCATGACTTCTGCCTATGCTCCAGTATGCAACAACGAGGCGGACCCAGTGACTACACGGGCCCAAGCCCGGACGGAGCGAGAGCTCTCACCAGTGCGGGAGACACAGGTAAGACCTACCCCGACCTTGCCTGACAGGTTAGGCCCCATACCCTGGGACACCCCAGATGCCTTCGAGGCAGAGTCTAAGACTGACCCGACCTTACAAAAGTACCGGGAACGAGCAGAGACCGGAGGGGGTGGGGCAGATAACGAAACAT
This sequence comes from Bombina bombina, assembly GCF_027579735.1. Classification (NCBI taxonomy): domain Eukaryota; kingdom Metazoa; phylum Chordata; class Amphibia; order Anura; family Bombinatoridae; genus Bombina; species Bombina bombina. The sequence continues at coordinate 540,615,754 of NC_069500.1, forward strand.
TCTTATGGGAAAAAGGGAAACTATACCGCTGGACAGAGAAAAGGGGACAGCGTAGGCGACAGCTGGTAGTGCCCCACAAATACCGTCAAGAAATCCTCAAAATAGGCCACGACATCCCCTTAGCAGGCCACCTAGCCGTTACCCGTACCCTACACCGCATTACTCACACGTTCTTTTGGCCAGGGGTGCACGCTGACGTTAGAACTTACTGTAACACCTGCGATGTGTGTCAACGAGTAGGAAGGCGAGGCGATCACCCTAAAGCCCAGCTAGTAAATATGCCCATTGTAGAGGAACCCTTCAGCCGGGTTGCTATTGACCTAGTGGGACCACTGGCTACCCCTAGTCCCTCCGGTAAGCGATACATTCTTACCGTAGTGGACTACGCTACCAGGTACCCAGAGGCTGTCGCCCTATCCAACATACAAGCGGATACGGTAGCGAATGCACTAGTACAGGTGTTCTCCCGGGTAGGATTTCCAAAAGAAATCCTATCCGACCGAGGCACCCAATTTACGGCTGAATTGACCCAACAACTCTGGCAGGTTTGCAAAATTAAGTCCCTCCTAAGCTCCCCATACCACCCCCAGACGAACGGGCTGTGTGAGAGGTTCAATGGGACCCTCAAGCAAATGCTCAAGACGTTCACTCAGGAATACCGAGACTGGGAACGCTTCCTGCCGCACCTCCTATTTGCTTATCGGGAGGTGCCCCAGGAAACGACAGGGTTCTCTCCCTTCGAGTTGCTCTACGGAAGAAAGGTACGGGGACCCCTAAACCTGATCCGGGAGCACTGGGAGGGAGAGATGGAGGCTGACGGTGTCCCAGTTGTGCCATACGTGCTGGAACTCAGGGACCGAATGGAGCAATTAGCCAAATCCGTGCGGGCTAATCTCCAGTTGGCCCAGAGAAGACAGAAAGTATGGTACGATCGGGGGGCCCGAAAGAGAATCTTCACCATAGGACAAAAGGTGTTAGTACTTAAGCCGGTGAAGACAGACAAATTGCAGGCGTCCTGGCAGGGTCCCTACCAGATCGTAGAGAAAAGGGGAGACACCACTTATGTGATAGCTAGCTGCCACGACAACAATCTTAGAAAGACATTCCATGTAAACATGCTCAAGGAATATTTTGAGCGACCAGAGAACGTGACGGCCGTATGTTGTTCCCCTCAGGAAGACCCCGACAGTTTACCCATTCCAGACCTATTAGAAAAGAGCCTCCCCACAGGTATAGTGGCGCAGGTTCAGATAGGGGACCGACTTAGCCCCACTGAAAGGGAGCAGCTCAACCAACTCCTCCAGTCCAAACACCTCACCTTCTCCCCGAAGCCAGGGTACACTACTTTAACCACCCACCAGGTAGATACTCCGGGACAAGCTCCCTTGCGCCAGGCTCCGTACCGAATCCCCGAAGCAGTTAGGACAGGAATGAAGAAGGAGATCGATGAGATGCTCCAGCTCAGGGTAATTGAGCCCTCCGATAGTCCCTGGGCCTCCCCAGTTGTCTTGGTGCCCAAGAAAGATGGGACCACCCGGTTCTGCGTAGACTATCGGAGGCTCAATGAAAATACCGTGACGGACGCTTACCCTATGCCCAGGGTAGACGAGCTACTCGATCGTATAGCCAGGGGAAATTACCTGACCACTATTGACCTCTGCAAAGGTTACTGGCAGATTCCCCTGGCCCCGGAGGCTATCCCCAAGTCGGCATTCGTCACCCCATTCGGCTTATATCAGTTTAGGGTAATGCCGTTTGGGATGAAGAATGCCCCAGCTACATTCCAGCGCTTGGTGGATAGGCTCCTGGATGGCTTCCAGAGTTTTGCTTGCGCCTACCTGGACGACATAGCGATCCACAGTGAGTCCTGGGAGGACCACTTAGCTCATGTGGGAATGGTTCTGGATCAGATCCGGGCTGCTGGACTGACTCTGAAGCCAGAAAAATGCCACTTTGGGATGGCCGAGGTAAAGTACCTGGGTCACCGGGTGGGGTGTGGAAAGCAGCGACCAGAGCCGGCCAAAATAGAAGCTGTCGCCAATTGGCCCACCCCCATCACTAAGACTCAGGTCCTAGCCTTCCTGGGCACGGCAGGGTACTATAGACGGTTCGTACCAGACTACAGCACACTTGCCAAACCCCTGACTGACTTGACCAAGAAGAACTTACCTCGACAGGTCCTGTGGTCTCCCCACTGTGAAACGGCTTTCCAGGCTCTCAAAAATGCTCTAATTAACGCTCCTGTCTTGGCGGCCCCAGCCCTTAACAAACGTTTTATCGTCCATACAGATGCTTCCATGTTCGGGCTGGGAGCTGTCCTCAGCCAAGTAGGCGAAGATGGAGGGGAGCATCCAGTTGCCTACATCAGCCGGAAGCTCCTGCCCCGCGAAGTCAGCTATGCAGCGGTCGAAAAGGAGTGTTTGGCTTTGGTGTGGGCATTAAAGAAATTGACTCCCTATTTATATGGTCAGGAGTTCACTCTGGTCACCGACCATAACCCGTTGGTGTGGCTGAACCGGGTCTCTGGAGATAACGGCAGGCTATTACGTTGGAGCTTATCGTTGCAAACCTTCAATTTCACCATTACTTACAGACCTGGGAAACAGAATGGCAACGCCGACGGGTTGTCCAGACAAACCGACCTCAGCCCCGCATAACCAGCGGTCTGGACAGCCTTAGTCTGCCCCGAAAAGGGGTCAGACCGTGTCTGCCAGAGTGTTCCACAGAAAGGGAGCAATGTTACAGAAGCATTAGTTATTCTGTTGTGAAGAGCTTATTTCCCAGCAGCAATGCCTGAACCAGCAAGCCAGCGCCTAAGAAGGGCTCCAAGAAAACTGTAACAAGTTTCATTTCATAAAGAGTTAACTCTTTTTTTTCAGCTTTTAGAAACTATTGTCTAATCACCTCTGGAGCCAGACTGCTAATTGATAAGATGAACTTGTAAACTTGTTATCTTAAGTACTGTAATCCTATTGTGGCCTGTCAAAGGACAGTGCTCTCTATCTAAATGTGTGATGGGGGATTTTGTGCTTCCCCCCCTCTCCCCCTGGGAGTGCCCTGTGTGCATGTAACCTTAATAAAAAGCAGGCTGGGCATCCCAGTCCTGAGTTCTTGTTTGACCCTCAATCGCAGCGTTGACTCGTTTTTGTGGGCAGAAGGGTATCCTAGCTGTACTACAGCTAAGGGAGATTATTCTATATTTGCGAGACTCATATAGAATACTATGGAAAGCAGCTTCTCCCCTCTTTAGCAATAGGGATCCAGGCTACTAAGCGGTCCATCTCTCAGCGAGACTAAGGGTAACCGTAACAGTACAGAAGGATAGGAACAGCAGTATAGGGACAGAGGGATAGGTACAGAAGGATAGGGACAGCAGTATAGGGACAGAGGGATAGGTACAGAAGGATAGGGACAGCAGTATAGGGACAGAGGGATAGGGACAGAGGGAGATGTATAGGGACAGGGATAGAGGATAGGGATAGATGGACCTCATTTAAAAAAAAAAAAATAGACTATGCAGGCTTATCGCCTAGTCATTAATAAAAATAATTCTATTTATTTTTTTATTTTATTTTTTAAACTAAATTAGGAAAAATTACTATTCAAAATGTTTGTACAGGGGGTTGGGGTTTGGTGGAGTGCTCTCTGTGCTCAGCTCACTCAGCAGTCTTATAAGGGGAAACGGTGGTATTGTGGATCGCTCTCTGACGGCTATCTTTGTGCAGTGTGCAAATGTACAGCCCTGGGCTGGCACTCAGCCAAAACATCACAGCCCAGTCTATAATATGACCAGAAGAGAATCTGCAGAGGTGTAGCTGCGCCATAATCACCAACTAACTAGGGGTGGTGGAGGGAGTGTTACTGATTTCTGCGGAGTGTTTTCATTTAGACTTTACCCACGCATGCAAGCACACATAAACATACATACACATTCATATACACACACATAGATACACATATATTATTACAAATATTTAGTTACTAGTTATTAAACTATAAAATTTAAAAAAATTATAAAAGCACACACACACACATATATACTGTGTGTGTGTATATATATATATATATATATATATATACACATACACAGTCACACACATACATACATACTTAAAATATACACACACATTCATACACACACATTCACATTCATACACACACATTCACATTCATACACACACACACACACACACACATACATTCATACACACACACATTCATACAAACTCACATTCATACACACATACATACACATACACACACACTCACACATACATACACACACACATTCACACATACATACACACACAGAAATACACACATACACATATAAACACACATTTTAATATATAGAAAAAATCAGTTAACAGTTTTAGGGAGGTAAAGCAGCTCAATTAAGTTACAGACCTTCCTCCTGCAACATATATATTTAGGCAGGCAAGCATGTTAATAGTTAAAAGGATGGTCTAGAAACAATAAAGCTGCCCTAGCAGATCCTCATGCAGCAGCCACATGTCACACAAATCATCTAGCCCTAAAGCTGTCACAACACATCGCACAGCAGGAACGCATCAGATTAGCAGCTACGGAACACACAGGACCCACAAGGTTTCAACTTTCAAGTAACTACCTCTGTGTGCTTTGCTCTCTGACTGCTTGCCCCATTCCTGTGCATACTGATGGCAGCTTCTGTTTTCCAATCTATTTTCTAGTGGAGCAGACATGGGGAATAGGGGGAGTGCTCTGTGCAAAAACAACACACAGCATAGATAGCTAATACAGCGTGCAGTCTTACTACCTCAACGTAGATGTCACAGTCTCTGCCAGCCTTACCCTGCGCATAGCTGCATATTGACAGCACTGAAGGCAGGAGAAAGCCAGTAAAAAGAAAGTAGGACTTTGCGCTGAGCTGGATTAAGTTAAAGCTAAAGACAAACGCTGTTGCAAAAAACATGGGTATGTGATAAATAAATATTAAAATGAATTGTTAGGCTGCACCCGCCCACCTTGTCCAACCAATTGCGGCCATGAAAATCCCTCCAGCCCCGGTACTAACATTTCACTACCTTTATTCAGAGCGGTCTCCCTCTGCTCATACTATCCACAGCCTGACACAAAAGGAATGCAAATTAAAACAAAATTGATTTAATAGCAAACTGAGACACACACCTCTATACCAGTATAGCGTTATGCTTGCAGAGCCGTAAACAATAATCACCAGTTCTTCCGGAACTACAATTTTGAAATAGAGGTTTTGGGGAATAATTAGGAAGCGGCACACTTATGCATAAACTGCGCATGTGCAAAGTGGCGTGTGCATGTTAAAACTAATTTACGAGTCGATCATTATTGGAAACAACAAGACATACACAACTATATACCAAGCGGTGGGCGGAGCTTAGCTTCCATTTTCAACTGTTAACTAGCAATGTATATTTAAAAATTCCCTGCACTTTATAGAAGCAGAGAGATGTGGAACATGTTAAAAATTGCTTGTCTGGCATTTAAAAGTAAGTTAATATAACAATATATTTAGCCTAGACTGTCCCTTTAATGATTGGAAACCACCCCCAGAGTAAATCATCTATTCTCTTCTCAGAGGCATCCAATAAATGGAATGATTCAAAAACTACTTGTTCTTGAATTTCTTTAAGGAGCAGTCCGAAACTCGGAGCTCTATTTGCTTTCCAGTTCTTGAGAATGAGATGACGCACAGCCAAAATAATCGTATTCAAGATACGAATCAAACGGGGGATATCTACTATCCATAGCACTAAACAATAAAACCACCTCTTGTATGGTCACAGCCATATTAATATTGTAGAGAGCATGAAACCAAAAACAAACTTTGAGCCATAACTGATTGATTTTGGGGCAGTACCAAAACATGTGAAATAAATCTGCTTTATGATTAGCACAGCGAGGACAGTTACTTATACTGGAAATAGAAAATTTTTGAATTTTGAGCGGATGTAAGTAAAAATTATTCAAGAGCTTCATATGTGATTCTTTCCAGCTCATAGATATCCTACATTTGTATAACATATTAAAACTTTGAACAATCTTTTCATTATCTATCTCAGAAATAACTGGATATAACCAATTACTGATCAAGCTGTCACCTGCCTGCCCACATAATTTTGCTCATGTATATTGTGTCGAATTTGAAAATAAGCGAATAAATCTGATCTGGGTAGATCATAAGTCTGAAAAATAAGTTCTGCTGTGAGTATCAGATGGTTTTCATCCAACAATTGCTTGGCCAACAATAAACCTTTATTTGCCCAAGATTTGAATACCTTATGATAAATGCCTGGTATAAACTTAGGGTTGCCTTGAATAGGAAGGAAATCAGAAAAGGAAAGATCTATTCCTATCGTACGGCAAAACTTATGCCATGCTATGACGATATTTTTTAAAAGATATCATTCTGCAGATATTGAACGGAAGCTGGCGCTACAATGCAGAATAGCTTTTAGCGAAAAAGGGCGAATATAAAATGCTTCCTCTTGACTATGTTATCAGGTTAGTTTCGGCAACCCAATCAAAAGCAAATTTTACCAGAGCCGCTACATTATATAGTTTGACATCCGGTAGGGCTAACCCTCCCACACTTGCCTTCTGCATGAGTTTCGCTAGAGCTATTCTGGGTTTTTTGTTTTTCCAGATAAAATTTGAAAAATAACTATATAACTTTTTTTTACGTCTGAATTAGATATAAAAAGAGGTAGATTTTGAAGGACATAAAGAAGACGAGGAAAAATAATCATTTTTATTAAGTTGACCTTCGCTGAAATCGACAGGGGATAAGATACCCAAAGCTGAAGATCCTCTTTGATTTTTACGAATAATGGAGAATAATTTGCCCCATACCATAATTTTGGATTTTTGTGTAGCTCCAGTCCCAGGTATTTAATTGACTTCACTATTTAAAATGGTATATCCCCCACACAAGAGAGACTATTACCTGTTGACATCAGTTCACTTTTCTCCAAATTGACCGCATAGCCCGAAAATGAACTGAACTCGGCAAGAGTCTGCATGATTACTGGAATACAATTATGAACATTATTTACAAAGAGTAAAATATCATCTGCATAAAGCAGAGTCTTCAGACTATATAGACAGAGTGGGATACCAGTTAAGATATCGCGGAATCTAACCGCTAAGGGTTCTACTGCTACATTGAATAAGAGAGGAGATAATGGACAACCCTGCCTGGTGCCTCTGTGTAAAATTATCTCTGGTGTCCTAATACCATTTACCAGTAGATAAGAAATAGGGTTTGAATAAATTTTATGAATATATCGTATGAAATTACCTGAAAACCCAAAGTTTTCCAGCGAGTGAAATAGATGTTCCCAGGTGATGGAGTCAAAAGCCTTGACCGCATCTAAAGTCAAGACTGCTGAATGTGCTATTGCCATATTATTTGACTCCTGATCTAGACTCCATGCATAATCCAAAAAGGCGGTAAGCTTTCGTATGTTCTTAGTTGAATTTCTTGATGACATAAACCCTGTTTGATCTGGATGGATCAATTTCTGTAAGCAAGAATTCAACCTGGCTGAGATGATCCCCGCCATTATTTTATAATCAGTATTGAGAACTGAAATAGGCCTATAAGAGGCCGGATCTTCCGGATTTTTGTCTTTTTTCAATATAAGTGTAATATTTGCAGCCGCAAAACATTTCGAAGTATCATATTCGGAAAGATAGTAATTATTATATAATTCCTCCAAAACCGATAATAACTCATCCTTAAATGATTTATAAAATTCAGCGGGGAGCCCATCTGGGCCAGATGCTTTATTTAGTTTAAGTCTATCAATTGCATCGCTAATTTCCTCTTGAGTTATCGGTTGATTTAACATTACCAACTCGTCTTCTTGAATCTTGGGAGTTATAATTCTAGACCAGAACATATTCTGGGAATATTGATTGATATCAATCTCAGTATATAGTTGTTGATAATACTTGTAAAATACTTGGCTGATTTCAACTGATTTAAAAAACCTATCATCACCACTTTTGATAACAGCAATAAAATTCTTCTTTTTTCTATTTCTGGTGAGACGCGCCAGATGCTTTGCGGAGCACCCGTGAAAGCTCTTGTACTTTTAAATTCAGTCTAGCCTCCTCCTCTTCTGATTTTTGTTTTAAAAAAACATCTCTTACCTTCCTACACTCCAAATATGCTGACCAATTCAAAGAGGAAGGATCAAGATGAACTTTCCTATATGCCGTCTTAATATTATTAGCCAACTGAAGGCCCTGCTCCTTCATTTTTTTAGAGCGTTTGCTCATAAAAGCAATAATTTCTCCACGTATCACTGCTTTAGCAGCCTCCCAACAAATCTCTACTTTATATCTATATTCATAGTTCAAAGTTACATATTCACGCCACATCTTTTTAATCCATGACGTAAACCGAGCATTCGTATATAAAAAACGAGGAAAGAAAAAAGCGGATCCAGGGGATTTAATCTCCTCTGATCTAATAAAGCATAAGGAAGTGACAGCGTGATCAGATATCATAAACTCACCAATGCCAGCTTTGACTTGTTGTATTACTAATGATTCTGAAATCAAAAAAAGATCTATTCTGGAGAAGGTCCTATGAGCTTTAGACTCACATGTATAAGCACGAACCCGTGGATTTTGAACTCGCCAAATATCAGTCAAACCAAATTTAACACAGAATCTCTTAAAATACTTGGCGTGTTTGCCATATTCTGCAACATTTTTTTTTTTGAAAAGCAATCTAAATCCGGACATATGGTCATATTAAAATCTCCACATAAGATTAAATTTTCTCTTTGAAACGGAAATATTTTGTTTTGGATATGCTCCCAAAATATAGTTGAAAATTTATTTGGAGCATAAATGTTACAGAAAATATATTTCACTGTGTTAATCATAACTTGCAGTGATATAAATCTGTCCGCGGGGTCAATTTCAACATGAATAATTTTATAGTTCAGATCCTTGTGAAATAACACAGCAACCCCCCCGTTTTTTAGAACAGAAGATTACTTTACCAACCCAGTTAAATTTGAGTTTAGCAGCTTCAGCCCCGTCCAGATGGGTTTCCTGCAGAAAAACTAAATCTGGCTTCTCTTTAGCGAGCATCTTAATAATTAACTTACGTTTCGCCAGAGAAGAGATCCCTCCCACATTCCATGATAGTATTTTTAAGCTATTTTCCATCATCTTGCCTGCATTACTGCAACCCCGCTACGCATAACCTTACCCGACAACTAAATATCCAGCGGAGATTAATGGAAGGAAGGAGAGAGGGCACGAGAGGCAACGGGGGGGGGAGGAGAGGAAAAAGCAAGGAGGGAGAAAAAAAAAAAAAAAGGAAAACATTAATAAACTTCAGATGTCTAATAACTTGCAGTTGCTCTTTCTTAACCACAAAATTCAAAAACTCTACTAACATGGAGCAATAGAATACTAGTATTATATATATCTGTACATAAAAACAAATAAGCAAATTTATCTTGGAGAAAAGTAAACATGTTAACTCTATTTTGCCAACCAGACCCAGATTCCCAGACCACCTTATACTCGCTATCCTACTCATAAGTTTGAATTTCATTAGGGATCTAGAGTCTGGATAAACTCTTTAACTTCTGTGACTTCATTAAAAATAAATTTAGCCCCCTTATTTTCAACTATGATTTTAGCTGGATAAAATAAGTTGGCTTTTATGCCTCTACTAATCAGCTGAGAGCAGAAAGGTGCCATTATTCTTCTCCGTGCTGATGTCTCTGCAGAGAAATCTTGGAAAAGCAATATCTTGCTGTTCCCGAATGTCAAAGTGGGTGCTTTCTTTGCTAGTTTTAATACCTCAAGTTTGTCCTGAAATTTGAGCAATTTTACGATACACATCCTAGGTTTAACTAACCCCGAAGCTGTATCTCTCCTAGGACCAACTCTATGTGCCCTCTCAATTGCTAGGGGGAGCAGATGGGACGCTACACTAATGGCCTGGGGGAGAGTGATAGAAGTGAATTTAATAAGATCCTCAAATTCTGAGGACTCAGGTAGGCCAATGATTCTAATATTATTACGCCTGGAGCAATCCTCAAGATCCTCCAGACGTAATTGCATGTTGTTTAATTTAGCCTCATGGGCTTGGATAATACCATCTTGAATCGACACCTTATCCTCTACTGTAGAAATTCTATTTTCTTCTGTTAAGTGTGATCAGTCCACGGGTCATCATTACTTCTGGGATATTACTCCTCCCCAACAGGAAGTGCAAGAGGATTCACCCAGCAGAGCTGCATATAGCTCCTCCCCTCTACGTCACTCCCAGTCATTCTCTTGCACCCAACGACTAGATAGGATGTGTGAGAGGACTATGGTGATTATACTTAGTTTTATATCTTCAATCAAAAGTTTGTTATTTTAAAATAGCACCGGAGTGTGTTATTATCTCTCTGGCAGAGTTTGAAGAAGAATCTACCAGAGTTTTTGTTATGATTTTAGCCGGAGTAGTTAAGATCATATTGCTGTTTCTCGGCCATCTGAGGAGAGGTAAACTTCAGATCAGGGGACAGCGGGCAGATGAATCTGCATAGAGGTATGTAGCAGTTTTTATTTTCTGACAATGGAATTGATGAGAAAATCCTGCCATACCGATATAATGTCATGTATGTATACTTTACACTTCAGTATTCTGGGGAATGGTACTTCACTAGAATTACACTGTAAGAAATACATAAAGCTGTTTAATAACTAGAGATTATGTTTAACGTTTTTGCTGGAATGTAAAATCGTTTTCATTTGCTGAGGTACTGAGTGAATAAATGTTTGGGCACTATTTTTCCACTTGGCAGTTGCTTATTCTGTTTTCTGACAGTTTCTGTTCTCCCTCACTGCTGTGTGTGAGGGGGAGGGGCCGTTTTTTGGCGCTTTTACTATGCATCAAATATTTCAGTCAGCAACTCATTGTATTCCCTGCATGATCCGGTTCATCTCTACAGAGCTCAGGGGTCTTCAAAACTTATTTTGAGGGAGGTAATTTCTCTCAGCAGAGCTGTGAGAATTATAGTTTGACTGAGATAAAAAACGTTTATTCTGTAATTTGTTTCCTGCTTTCAGAATTTGTTATCTTTGCTAATGGGATTAAACCTTTGCTAAAGTTGTGTTGTTTACAAGGATTGAGGCTATAACTGTTTCAATTTATTAATTTTCAACTGTCATAGATCTTCTGTGCTTCTTAAAGGCACAGTACGTTTTAATATTATTCTAATTGAATTGTATTTCCAAGTTGCAAGTTTATTTGCTAGTGTGTTAAACATGTCTGATTCAGAGGATGATACCTGTGTCATTTGTTGCAATGCCAAAGTGGAGCCCAATAGAAATTTATGTACTAACTGTATTGATGCTACTTTAAATAAAAATCAATCTGTACAAATTGAACAAATTTCACCAAACAACGAGGGGAGAGTTATGCCGACTAACTCGCCTCACGTGTCAGTACCTACATCTCCCGCTCAGAGGGAGGTGCGTGATATTGTAGCGCCGAGTACATCTGGGCGGCCATTACAAATCACATTACAGGATATGGCTACTGTTATGACTGAGGTTTTGGCTAAATTACCAGAACTAAGAGGTAAGCGTGATCACTCTGGGGTGAGAACAGAGTGCGCTGATAATATTAGGGCCATGTCAGACACTGCGTCACAGGTGGCAGAACATGAGGACGGAGAACTTCATTCTGTGGGTGACGGTTCTGATCCAAACAGACTGGATTCAGATATTTCAAATTTTAAATTTAAACTGGAAAACCTCCGTGTATTACTAGGGGAGGTGTTAGCGGCTCTGAATGATTGTAACACAGTTGCAATACCAGAGAAAATGTGTAGGTTGGATAAATATTTTGCGGTACCGACGAGTACTGAGGTTTTTCCTATACCTAAGAGACTTACTGAAATTGTTACTAAGGAGTGGGATAGACCCGGTGTGCCGTTCTCACCCCCTCCGATATTTAGAAAAATGTTTCCAATAGACGCCACCACAAGGGACTTATGGCAAACGGTCCCTAAGGTGGAGGGAGCAGTTTCTACCTTAGCTAAGCGTACCACTATCCCGGTGGAGGATAGCTGTGCTTTTTCAGATCCAATGGATAAAAAGTTAGAGGGTTACCTTAAGAAAATGTTTGTTCAACAAGGTTTTATATTGCAACCCCTTGCATGCATTGCGCCGATCACGGCTGCAGCGGCATTCTGGATTGAGTCTCTGGAAGAGAACATTGGTTCAGCTACTCTGGACGACATTACGGACAGGCTTAGAGTCCTTAAACTAGCTAATTCATTCATTTCGGAGGCCGTAGTACATCTTACTAAACTTACGGCGAAGAATTCAGGATTCGCCATTCAGGCACGCAGGGCGCTGTGGCTAAAATCCTGGTCAGCTGATGTTACTTCTAAGTCTAAATTGCTTAATATACCTTTCAAAGGGCAGACCTTATTCGGGCCCGGGTTGAAAGAGATTATCGCTGACATTACAGGAGGTAAAGGCCATGCCCTGCCTCAGGACAAAGCCAAAGCCAAGACTAGACAGTCTAATTTTCGTTCCTTTCGTAATTTCAAAGCAGGAGCAGCATCAACTTCCTCTGCACCAAAACAGGAAGGAGCTGTTGCTCGCTACAGACAAGGCTGGAAACCTAACCAGTCCTGGAACAAGGGCAAGCAGACTAGGAAACCTGCTGCTGCCCCTAAAACAGCATGAATTGAGGGCCCCCGATCCGGGATCGGATCTAGTGGGGGGCAGACTTTCTCTCTTCGCCCAGGCTTGGGCAAGAGATGTTCAGGATCCCTGGGCGCTAGAGATAATATCTCAGGGATACCTTCTGGACTTCAAATACTCTCCTCCAAGAGAGAGATTTCATCTGTCAAGATTGTCAACAATCCAGACAAAGAAAGAGGCGTTTCTACGCTGCGTACAAGAGCTCTTGTTAATGGGAGTAATCCATCCAGTTCCACGATCAGAACAGGGACAGGGGTTTTACTCAAATCTGTTTGTGGTTCCCAAAAAAGAGGGAACTTTCAGACCAATCCTGGACTTAAAGATCCTAAACAAATTCCTAAGAGTTCCATCGTTCAAGATGGAGACTATTCGGACAATTTTACCTATGATCCAAGAAGGTCAGTACATGACCACTGTAGATTTAAAAGATGCTTACCTTCACATACCGATTCACAAAGATCATTATCGGTACCTAAGGTTTGCCTTCCTAGACAGGCATTACCAGTTTGTGGCTCTTCCATTCGGATTGGCTACAGCTCCAAGAATCTTCACAAAGGTTCTGGGTGCTCTTCTGGCGGTACTAAGACCGCGGGGAATCTCGGTAGCTCCATACCTAGACGACATTCTGATACAAGCTTCAAGCTTTCAAACTGCCAAGTCTCATACAGAGTTAGTGCTGGCATTTCTAAGGTCACATGGATGGAAGGTGAACGAAAAGAAAAGTTCACTCGTTCCACTCACAAGAGTTCCCTTCCTGGGGACTCTTATAGATTCTGTAGAAATGAAGATTTACCTGACAGAGGACAGGCTAACAAGACTTCAAAGTGCTTGCCGCACCCTTCATTCCATTCAACACCCGTCAGTGGCTCAATGCATGGAGGTAATCGGCTTAATGGTAGCGGCAATGGACATAGTACCCTTTGCACGCTTACACCTCAGACCACTGCAACTGTGCATGCTAAGTCAGTGGAATGGGGATTACTCAGACTTATCCCCTTCTCTGAATCTGGATCAAGAGACCAGAAATTCTCTTCTATGGTGGCTTTCTCGGCCACATCTGTCCAGGGGGATGCCATTCAGCAGACCAGACTGGACAATTGTAACAACAGACGCCAGCCTTCTAGGTTGGGGTGCCGTCTGGAATTCTCTGAAGGCTCAGGGACAATGGAGTCAGAAGGAGAGTCTCCTGCCAATAAACATTCTGGAATTGAGAGCAGTTCTCAATGCCCTCCTGGCTTGGCCCCAGTTGACAACTCGGGGGTTCATCAGGTTTCAGTCGGACAACATCACGACTGTAGCTTACATCAACCATCAGGGAGGGACAAGAAGCTCCCTAGCTATGATGGAAGTATCAAAGATAATTCGCTGGGCAGAGTCTCACTCTTGCCACCTGTCAGCAATCCACATCCCGGGAGTGGAGAACAGGGAGGCGGATTTCTTAAGTCGTCAGACTTTTCATCCGGGGGAGTGGGAACTTCATCCGGAGGTCTTTGCCCAAATACTTCGACGTTGGGGCAAACCAGAGATAGATCTCATGGCGTCTCGACAGAACGCCAAGCTTCCTCGTTACGGGTCCAGATCCAGGGATCCAGGAGCAGTCCTGATAGATGCTCTGACAGCACCTTGGGACTTCAGGATGGCTTACGTGTTTCCACCCTTCCCGTTGCTTCCTCGATTGATTGCCAGAATCAAACAAGAGAGAGCATCAGTGATTCTAATAGCACCTGCGTGGCCACGCAGGACTTGGTATGCAGACCTGGTGGACATGTCATCCTGTCCACCTTGGTCTCTACCTCTGAAACAGGACCTTCTGATACAGGGTCCCTTCAAACATCAAAATCTAACTTCTCTGAAGCTGACTGCTTGGAAATTGAACGCTTGATTTTATCAAGACGTGGGTTTTCTGAGTCAGTTATTGATACCTTAATACAGGCTAGGAAACCTGTTACCAGAAAGATTTACCATAAGATATGGCGTAAATACCTATATTGGTGTGAATCCAAAGGTTACTCTTGGAGTAAGGTTAGGATTCCTAGGATATTGTCTTTTCTACAAGAAGGTTTAGAAAAGGGTTTATCTGCTAGTTCTTTAAAGGGACAGATCTCAGCTCTGTCCATTCTGTTACACAAACGTCTGTCAGAAGTTCCTGACGTCCAGGCTTTTTGTCAGGCTTTGGCCAGGATTAAGCCTGTGTTTAAAACTGTTGCTCCACCATGGAGTTTAAACCTTGTTCTTAATGTTTTACAGGGCGTTCCGTTTGAACCCCTTCATTCCATTGATATAGAGTTGTTATCTTGGAAAGTTCTATTTTTAATGGCTATTTCCTCGGCTCGAAGAGTCTCTGAATTATCAGCCTTACATTGTGATTCTCCTTATTTGATTTTTCATTCCGATAAGGTAGTCCTGCGTACTAAACCTGGGTTCTTACCTAAGGTAGTTACTAACAGGAATATCAATCAAGTGATTGTTGTTCCTTCTTTATGCCCAAATCCTTCTTCAAAGAAGGAACGTCTACTGCACAACCTGGATGTAGTCCGTGCTCTAAAATTTTACTTACAGGCAACTAAGGAATTTCAACAAACGTCTTCTCTGTTTGTCATTTACTCTGGGCAGAGGAGAGGTCAAAAAGCTTCCGCTACCTCTCTTTCTTTTTGGCTTCGTAGCATAATTCGTTTAGCTTATGAGACTGCTGGACAGCAGCCTCCTGAAAGAATTACAGCTCATTCTACTAGAGCTGTGGCTTCCACTTGGGCCTTCAAGAATGAGGCCTCTGTTGAACAGATTTGCAAGGCTGCAACTTGGTCTTCGCTTCATACTTTTTCCAAATTTTACAAATTTGACACTTTTGCTTCATCGGAGGCTATTTTTGGGAGAAAGGTTCTTCAGGCAGTGGTTCCTTCTGTATAAAGAGCCTGCCTATCCCTCCCGTCATCCGTGTACTTTTGCTTTGGTATTGGTATCCCAGAAGTAATGATGACCCGTGGACTGATCACACTTAACAGAATAAAACATAATTTATGCTTACCTGATAAATTCCTTTCTTCTGTAGTGTGATCAGTCCACGGCCCGCCCTGTTTTTAAGGCAGGTAAATATTTTTTAATTTATACTCCAGTCACCACTTCACCCTTGGCTTTTCCTTTCTCGTTGGTCCTTGGTCGAATGACTGGGAGTGACGTAGAGGGGAGGAGCTATATGCAGCTCTGCTGGGTGAATCCTCTTGCACTTCCTGTTGGGGAGGAGTAATATCCCAGAAGTAATGATGACCCGTGGACTGATCACACTACAGAAGAAAGGAATTTATCAGGTAAGCATAAATTATGTTTTTTGCTTCCCCTATTCTTGCAGAAAATTGTTTGACCTCAGCGGAAAGTGTTGCTATCTCCGTAGAGATAGCTCCAAGTTCCTTTTTGATTCCTTCAAATTGGGGAGCAAAAATAGCTGTGAGTTGACCTATTAACACCTGGGTATCAATAATAGCTGATACATTTTCAGATGGTAAGTCCACACTAACATCACCCAACTTGGTATTCTTCTTTTCTCTAGATTTCACGGGCATTTTAGGTGAATTATTTTTCCCGTGTGTTACAAACTTTTCCATCAAGTGTAGAATAAAAAAAAAAAAAAAAACACACCCTGAGGAGGTAATAAAAAAAACAATCCCCTAAGGCAAATAATTGTTATATGTGCGTGGTTCAGGCTTCTCTGATCTGTCTCCTACCCTGTTGCTGCTGCTTCTTTTCTGTGGGGACCTCCTGAACTGAAAAGACAATGACTACGTCTGTTTGTGATTCCCTTCCTTGTTAACTAATCTAAATCGTGATCTAACTAATATCCCTGGTTGGGAGTGTAATCTGTGAAATAACTTGATACAAACTATCTATACAATAAACAAACTCGTGACTTTATGTGAGCAAATTTATCTTGGAGAAAAGTAAACATGTTAACTCTATTTTGCCAACCAGACCCAGATTCCCAGACCACCTTATACTCGCTATCCTACTCATAAGTTTGAATTTCATCATTTGCATAAATAAAAAGAGAGACGCGCCCAACCTGGAAACGAACAATAGCATAATAGCTTGTTCTATGGCTAGTTACCACCCAAGAAGCAGCCTCTTTTTGCTCAACATGTGCCTTTCACAGAGAAAAACTTTCCTGAAGCATATCAGTCTGATCCTGACTTCACAGTACAGTCCAGCCCCGAAATACCAGGCAATCCTTCTCTGAACGAGAGAAACAGCAAAACCCCAGACGTACGTTTCGGCCTATTGTGGGCCTCGTCAGTGAGGTGCAGCCATATCCCTCTAGGCACACTGAGCAACGGGTCCACGTCTGGATTCCCGCATCACACTTAAGGAGACTTCCCAAAATGTCATAATTTGCATAAATAAAAAGAGAGAAGCGCCCAACCTGGAAACGAACAATAGCATAATAGCTTGTTCTATGGCTAGTTACCACCCAAGAAGCAGCCTCTTTTTGCTCAACATGTGCCTTTCACAGAGAAAAACTTTCCTGAAGCATATCAGTCTGATCCTGACTTCACAGTACAGTCCAGCCCTGAAATACCAGGCAATCCTTCTCTGAACGAGAGAAACAGCAAAACCCCAGATGTACGTTTCGGCCTATTGTGGGCCTCGTCAGTGAGGTGCAGCCATATCCCTCTAGGCACACTGAGCAACGGGTCCACGTCTGGATTCCCGCATCACACTTAGGGAGACTTCCCAAAATGTCATAATTTGCATAAATAAAAAGAGAGAAGCGCCCAACCTGGAAACGAACAATAGCATAATAGCTTGTTCTATGGATAGTTACCACCCAAGAAGCAGCCTCTTTTTGCTCAACATGTGCCTTTCACAGAGAAAAACTTTCCTGAAGCATATCAGTCTGATCCTGACTTCACAGTACAGTCCAGCCCCGAAATACCAGGCAATCCTTCTCTGAAAGAGAGAAACAGCAAAACCCCAGACGTACGTTTCGGCCTATTGTGGGCCTCGTCAGTGAGGTGCAGCCATATCCCTCTAGGCACACTGAGCAACGGGTCCACGTCTGGATTCCCGCATCACACTTAGGGAGACTTCCCAAAATGTCATAATTTGCATAAATAAAAAGAGAGAAGCGCCCAACCTGGAAACGAACAATAGCATAATAGCTTGTTCTATGGCTAGTTACCACCCAAGAAGCAGCCTCTTTTTGCTCAACATGTGCCTTTCACAGAGAAAAACTTTCCTGAAGCATATCAGTCTGATCCTGACTTCACAGTACAGTCCAGCCCCGAAATACCAGGCAATCCTTCTCTGAACAAGAGAAACGGCAAAACCCCAGACGTACGTTTCGGCCTATTGTGGGCCTCGTCAGTGAGGTGCAGCCATATCCCTCTAGGCACACTGAGTTAGAATTAAGCCTGTGTTTAAACCTGTTGCTCCGCCATGGAGTCTCAATTTAGTTCTTAAAGTTCTTCAGGGGGTTTCGTTTGAACCCATGCATTCCATAGATATTAAGCTTCTATCTTGGAAAGTTCTGTTTCTAGTTGCTATCTCTTCAGCTCGAAGAGTTTCTGAACTATCTGCATTACAATGTGACTCGCCTTATCTTGTTTTCCATGCTGATAAGGTAGTTTTGCGTACCAAACCTGGGTTCCTCCCTAAGGTTGTTTCTAACAGGACTATCAATCAGGAAATTGTTGTTCCTTCTCTTCCTAATCCTCCTTCTAAGAAGGACCGTCTGTTGCACAACTTGGACGTGGTTTGTGCCTTGAAGTTTTATTTGCAGGCAACCAAAGATTTTTGCCAATCATCTTCTTTGTTTTTTGTCTATGCTGGAAAGCGTAGAGGTCAAAAGGCTACGGCTACCTCTTTCCTTTTGGCTGAAAAGCTTCATCCGTTTGGCTTATGAGACTGCTGGACAGCAGCCTCCTGAAAGAATTACAGCTCACTCCACTAGAGCAGTGGCTTCCACATGGGCTTTTAAAAATGATGCTTCTGTTGAACAGATTTGTAAGGCTGCGACTTGGTCTTCGCTTCATACCTTTTCCAAATTTTCCAAATTTGATACTTTTGCTTCTTTGGAGGCTATTTTTGGGAGAGAGGTTTTGCAAGCAGTGGTGCCTTCTGTTTAGGTTCCTGTCTTGTCCCTCCCTTCATCCGTGTACTAAAGCTTTGGTATTGGTATCCCACAAGTTAGGATGAATCCGTGGACTCGGTACATCTTGCAAAAGAAAACAGAATTTATGCTTACCTGATGATAAATTTCTTTCTTTTGCGATGTACCGAGTCCACGGCCCACCCTGTCTATTCAAGACAGACAGTATTTTTTTATGTAAACTTCAGTCACCTCTGCACCTTATAGTTTCTCGTTTTCTTCCTTGGCCTTCGGTCGAATGACTGGGGGGTGGAGTTAAGGGGGAGCTATATAGACAGCTCTGCTGTGGTGCTCTCTTTGCTACTTCCTGTCAGGAAGGACAATATCCTACAAGTTAGGATGAATTCGTGGACTTGGTACATCGCAAAAGAAAGAAATTTATCAGGTAAGCATAAATTCTGTTTTCCTTAGCAGGGGTGGTTCTTCATGACGCACCGTGTGACCGGGAGTGGTCACTTCCCCTCCCCCATTTCCTATTCCTGACCAAGTGTCTGCGGAGAGGAGTGAATTTCTCTGGGTCATAGGAGGTGGTGACTGCCCCAGCCATTGGGGGTATAATGTGCCAGTTGTTCTATATCTTAAATTAGATGAGTTATGAAGGATTCTGATTATTTAGAGGGGGATCCCTCTAATACAGAATTTGATACCTTTGTATATCGTGAGGTGGCCCGGGTAGTCCAGCCCTCACAATTATGTTCCGTATGCAGCAACAGGGTGTTCTCATCAACCAATGTTTAGATGTTAGAGACCACTGAGCCTTCCGTTTCTGAGGATTCCTCGTCCCATGAGGTCTGTTCCCCAGACTCTTATGTTCCTACACATGCAGTTTCCCCGGGTACCGCTGCTCCTTCGCCTGAAGGGGGCTTTTTTCCACCAGAGGTTACTGCACACTTCCGCATGGCCATCGCTAAGGCCTTAGCGATTTTGCCTTTTCCTGCTACGTGCAAGCGAAGGGTTAATCCATACACTCCTGCCCAGGGACCGTCGTGCAAATTGACGATTGTATCCAATCAGTCATCTAGGGATGCGGTTCCCTCTGAGGCTTCAGAGGTAGGACCTCCTGGGTCACAGTCTGCTGAATTAATTCTTCCGAATGAAGAGGATTTAGCATTTAGATTTAGAATGGTACGCCTACGTTTATTTTTGGCGATGTTAGAGAATCCTAGTACTGATCCGTCAGTTGAATCTCAGTCCTCTAAATCAGATAGCGATCTTGACTAGACAAGTGGGAGGGATGGAGAT